>NC_079873.1:47894993-48194993 GCF_023065955.2 Ursus arctos
AGTTAACCTTTCTCCCATTACTGTACATTTAGTTAATGTTTCCACCATAATGGTAATATGATCCATTTATCAGAAAGGAGAGCTGTGGAAAAATAACTTTACAAAAAAATTAGGGAAACTGATGGTTTTACAATTCAGTGGAGAAAGTTTGGCTATTCTTTAAAAGATACTGAGATAGTTCTTTAAATATTTGGGGAAATTTTACACTAAATTTATTCCCATATCAAAGTTTATTTGTTAAAATGTAAAATGAGGGGCACCTGGGTGGCACAGTTGTTAAGTGTCTGCCTTTGTCTCAGGTCATGATCCTGGGGTCCTAGATCCTGCATCAGACTCCCTGTTAAGCAGGCAGCCTGCTTCTTCCTCTCCCACTCCCCTTGCTTGTGTTCCCTCTCTCCCTGTGTCTCTCTCTGTCAAATAAATAAATAAAATTTTTTAAAAAATAAAAATAATAAAAAATAAAATGTAAAATGAAGGAAAATAAAACACAAGAAAAAGCAAATGAACAAACGAAAGAGCAGTAAACAATATGAATATTTAATAGGTACTGAATCAGGTGAAGAGTTACTGAATCAGGTGATGGGTTGAATGTTAACAGAAAAAGCTTAAAACATTAAAATAATTCCTAAAAGGAAGTATAGGATGAATAAAAATCTTGACTCAATTATCAAAGTATGAAAGAACATTAAAATATTAATGTCACTGAACATGAGAAAGGGTTTCACATTTAGTGCTGATGCAAATGAAAATTCATGCAATTTTTTTATGGAAAGCAATTTGCAGGTACACTTTCCTTTATGTAAGGGTTTATTTAGTTCTGATTAACCCTTTTTCCTGGGATATCATGCCTGGCATCCCAACCAAAAGTGAAGGGGGCTTACCAAGGCTCTAAGCTCCAAATTCTGTATCCTTAGCTTCAACAAGAGGTCATAATCTCTTCTGAGCTTCTAAGCCTTTTAGCAGTCCCTCTAGAATGGGTTAACTTCCCCAAGGGAAAAACATTCACTAACTTCACCATTTCTCTGTTCTTCCCTATATCTTAGCTGGGTAAGTATTTCATATATTCTTAGTTTTCAGTTGCCTTGGCAGATTTAGTTTTTGCTATTTCATCCAGTTTTTGTTTTTTCAATGAATGTTTCTTGAATTACTGGTTCCTATCACTAAAATCCAAAGCCCAATAATTTATTATAAAATACATGTGTTCAACTATTTGTAATAGCTCTAAACTGGAAATCACCCAAATTTCCATCAACAGAAGACTGGATATGTGTTGGCATATTCATACAATGAGACTACAGCCACATTCAACAACATGAATAAATCTTACAAATATGTTGAAAAACGAAGACAACAAAAGGGTACACATTTTTCTTTCCAATTTATTTAAACACAAAAACAGTCAAACTAATCTATTGCCTTAAGAGTTAAAATAACAGTTACTCTTGCAAAAATATTTTCCAAACAGATGAAAACAATTCCCATTCCACCAGTACTTGTTGAAAGAACACTTTTGTGGAGACATTTTTGAATGAGTATATATGGCAAGAAGGGTTCATATAAATGCTGGCAGCAAAATGTGTTGAATCGTAACATAGATTGGTATTACAGCCTAGCATCCAATCACAGTTCTTCTGGTAATAGTGCCGCCATTTTCCTCTTTGTAACAACTTAAGTCTGACCTTTCAGAGCACTGAAATACTGTTAGAGTTGATTGAGGAGTAGGCACACAACCTAGTCAGAGACAATGAGGCACAATGGTATTTTGCACAAACCTAGGTATGAGGTAGATAATCTTTTCCATTGGACATAAGTGAACCTGAGAGGATATGAAGATCAAGCTGCTCTATTAATCATACCATCATCTGGAGACTAAGGATGTAAGCAGCACAGGGAAGATATCAGAGCCAAGATAAACAAAAAAGGGAGATTGTTGTTCTAGTGATCCCACTCTAAAAAGTTACTCTAAGCTAATCATGGTAACAATCCTCCTGCAAGTGATTGGTTTAGCATTTGGCATATGATCTAATCCTGGCAATTAAATGTAATAATATGTCTGCTGGGGAGCTCTGAAAAAATTTTCTTTCCTGTTAAGAAAGAGAAACAGGAAATGATGTTTCCTTTTGTTTTTTAAGGATGCTATATCATATAAAACCCTTGGAATCTCTGTAACCAGCCTGAGGGCAAAGCTAACATAATGAAGATGACAAAGCGGGGACTGGGAATACTTTGAGCCCTTTGATCATTTCATTAAGCTGCTGATCAGACCCATTTCTGGAGTCCTACTTCTGACTCCAAGTTATGAGATAGAAAAAAACTTTTATAGATAAAGCAATTTTGATAAAGCTATTTTATACATAAAACAAGTTTACTATTACTTACAATTCAATGTATCTTAAATGGCAAACTGTTTAAAATGTGTATGTGTATGTGTGCTTTATACATAAAAATACATACGTAAAAATAGCAAGCTTGATGTAGGGTTAAGAGTAAGTAAAATTTGAAGAGAGAAGTTAAATTAAAAATTAGGAAGTTATTAACTTCTAATTTAACTGTATTTGTTGAGGGATTTTAATGGAATTTATTTACCTATATAAAGGATAGTGTATAAATTTACATATGCAAACTATAAATTTATACACATATTATAATCACATTTTTAAAATAATTTGAAAACTGTTTTTCCAACAGAAGCAAAACAATTGAAAAAATTATTTTTTTAAAAGCTATTTTTAGTGAACCCAACTTTTAACTGGCTTGATATAAGTTTTAACTAGCTGTTATTTATTCATATATCACTGACATTTTTTCCTTGCATCATTTGGCACAAATGAGTTGGATTTTTGTAGAATTAAATATATGCTGTTTTAATTCTCAAAGCTCACATTACACACAAGGGCATGGAGGATAAAACATAAAGGTAGTCAAGGACAGCCAATAGGCATGCATAGGCCACTTCTCATGATAGGACTTCAGGAATAAGCAATGGATTGAAAGTCCGCCAATCACAGCCACCTATTTGCTAAGGTTTTGTAATGCTGATCTTGCATACATTTTGTATATCTTCCATGAACTCAATGTCAGTGTTGCTCATGGGATATCCAAGAAAACCCAATGAGAACCCAAAATCTATTTTAAAAATAAAAATAAGAGGGTCACAAACCATTGTAACAGGTAAGGTTCTTTTCATCTCTCACACCAGGGATCAATTTTCTCCCCCTTTGCCCTTTGGGGGCAATACCATCCTAGTTGAGAATGCTGATCTAGGGATTGCAGGGTAAAGCAAGAAGATTCAATTGGATATCAACAGTAATAGGAAGACTTTAGAGAGTTTTAAGTTTTAAATATAATCTCATTTATATTTTTAAAGATCACTGGCTATTATATGGAGAAATGAAGGAAAGGGAAGGAGACCTTAGGTCCCCACACCCAATTTAATTAAGGGTAAGGACTTACCTTCTTTTCTACAATTTTTAATTATTGAGTCAATGCCCTTCTCCCTCCCAGCTGCCAAAGCATCAGGTCATGTGTTTACTGTTTTTGTTTTCAGTTCTCTGTTCATTGTTGGTTCCTGGGGATTTTCCTTACACTCCTTAAAGCTCAGCTATACATTGAATAGGTGATCTGTCATATTTTAGCTAACATCTTAAAGTGATTTTAATGAAAGCGTACTTCTCTACCCACATTTTAGTCTCTTTTAAGCCAGTGAGCTAATTAGGCACTCCTGTGGACAAACAGTGGTGTAGTTTTCTCTCTTAATGATGGAGATACGAGGATTATAGGGGAATCACATAAGTCATATCCATACTTCAAGAAAGCTCCCCTTGAATATCTGCTGTTGCTTCTTTAATGAGTGAGCTAGGCAGTTCACAGTTTATCTCAGAAGCCTCTCAAATTGATTTAAAAAAGGACAAAGTCCATGGGATAGGCTGGTAATGGGTATTAAGGAGGGCATGTATTGCATGATGCACTGGGTGTTCTACGCAAATAATGAATCATGGAACATTACATCAAAAACTAGGGATGTACTGTATGGTGACTAACATAATATAATAAAAAATTATTATTTAAAAAAAAGGACAAAGTCCTTTAAAAATTATTTTAAATATTTTTAAATATTTTGTACTTTATTTATATATTTATATTATATGGAATATGCATTTAAATTTAGACAATATATACTTATGTTATATATAATAATTTTACATAATATAATAAATTTATATAATATCTTTATATATAATAAATTATTATATATTTTATATAAGTGCATTATATTAACATATATTAATATATAATTTATTATATTAACATATAATATATAATATATAATGTATTATTATATTAATATATAATAATGCGATACATTTATTATATATTCTATATAGCATGTAATATATAATATATAATTAATAAATATATTTTAGATTATATATAAGTATATATTAACTATACTTACATATATTATACTTATATGTACTTATATATATGTACTTAATATATATAAATTATATTAAAATATACTTAAATAATATGACTATGTATTTATATACTTATTAATTATATTTATATACTTATATATACCACATATAATTAATATATCTTAATTATATTAATATATACTTATGTATAAGTATATAATCATATATAATATGATTATGTATTATATACTTACATAATTAATTATATAATTATATATTGATATGTAATATAATAATTATAGTAATACAAAGATATTTATATTTTAAATACTTAATATTTTTAAGTATTTTAAAATATCAATACCCTAGACTATAACCCATTGAAAATTACGTTTAGTATGTTGTATGATATATTAACTGCGCAAAGTTAAGAAATTGTGGGCAAAATGGGTGAAAGAGTTCAAAATCTACAAACTTCTATAAAATAAATAACTCATGGGGATGTTATGTGCACCATGATGGCTATAGTTAATGTATTACATGGCATATTTAAAAGTTGCTAAGAGAATAGATCTTAAAAGTTCTCATCACGAGGAAAAAAATTTGTAACCATGTGTGGTGATCATTTCACACTATTTACAAATATCAAATTATTATGCTTATACCTGAAATTAATATAATGTGTCAATGATGTACTTCAATAAGGAATTTTTTTAAAAAGACATTTCGTTTTGATTCTCCTACCAAGTCTATATATAACAGTTGTCAAATAGGACCCTCATTCCCCTGGCCTCATATCTCCCAATGACTTCTTTAATTGGTGAGTTTGCTAGGAGTTGGACATGTGAGAAACCTTTTAAATTGTCTCTTGGATTTGTCTCTTTAAGGCAGAAGATGCAATCCAATTTATATTCAAACACAGAATAAGTTTGCAGGCCAGGGGCACCTATCTATCGGGGAGTCCTGCACTTACTCAGTTCTGCCTATGACTAGGTGACGTATGAAGAAGTCCTTGTGGCCTCATAGCTAAGCATGCCCTCCAATCCAGCTTTTATCAATTATAAAGGAGATATTTTGACCTCCATTTGTGTAATTATTATGCTTGTCTCTCAAATGGTTACAAACTTACAAAAAGAAAAAGGATTTTATTTATCAGTATTCTGAAACCTCAACCAAAACATTATGTTGAGCTGTGGCACAATTTTAATCTGGGAAGGAAGGATAACCCTTATGGGTATGCCAGGATGTGCATTATTTCTTTAATATAAAGACAGGAAATGGGTTATTAGGAAACGTACTGCCATCTCTAAGACAGGAAAGAAGACTTTTGGCATTCCAAAGTGGTACTTTGCAATTGTTTCCAGTAATGACCTGGAAAGGGTTGGGAGATTCTGATCATATATCTTTAACAGTAATGGATACAAAAATCTAGACTGACTGTGTGACCCAATCACTAATAACTAATCACTACTACCATACCACTTTCATTTTAACCTTATACTCAGAAAGGACAATATCACTTGGGCTTACGAAATGCGGAATGGGACATGACCTAGGCAATGCACTTTAAATAATTTTGTATAAGTATAGGTCTCTGTATTTTACCCAGACACAGTACAAGTTCAAGACCTGTCTAAATCCTGCCTGCTTTTGAACAGCCAATTATGTTAAATCCTTTAAAACTAACTGTTTTAAATTCATGACAAAATCTGCTTGGGTACCTGCTGCCCATTACCAGGACATCACCTTTTAGTTCTCATTTGGTTCCAATAGAAGAACTAGAAAACATTCCAAGGAGGTAAAGCTGAGAATAAATATTTGCATAAGTTTTTGTGCTCAGTTTCTCTTTCGCTATAAGGTCATTACATCAACATCATACACCCAACCTGAGGCAGTAAGGGCCCAAATGCTTCATTTGTTGTTTTTCTCGAGATGTTATTTAGCTCAAGGATATCAGAAAATCTGGAATCTGGTGTTGTCATCGACCACCCCCACCAATTTCTCTTCTACCAGATATCTTCTCTAAGAGCAAATTATACAGGCTATGCTTTAAAATACATCCAGGGGCGCCTGGGTGGCACAGCGGTTAGGCGTCTGCCTTCGGCTCAGGGCGTGATCCTGGCGTTCTGGAATCGAGCCCCACATCAGGCTCCTCTGCTAGGAGCCTGCTTCTTCCTCTCCCACTCCCCCTGCTTGTGTTCCCTCTCTCGCTGGCTGTCTCTCTCTGTCAAATAAATAAATAAAATCTTTTTTTAAAAAAATAAAAAAATAAAATACATCCAGAATTTGACCCATTCTCTCATACCAACTGCTGTCAGACAGGATTAACACACCATTACATGTTACCTGGAATAGGGGTATACTCCTGAAAAAAATCCCTTTTTCCATCCATGTACCCAATACAGACGACTCTCCAGAGTTGCAAGAACGCTCCTGTCAAAATATGAGGGAAATCATGTCGTGCCTATGCTGAAAACACTCAGATGGCTCCCTATCACACTCAGCGCAAAAACCAAATTCCATTCTAGGACTTCTAAGGCTCTAAGCTATCAGCTTCTCTGCCAGGTCCCCATCACCTCTCTGAACTCACTTCCTGATATTCTCTACCTCGCTCACTTGGCTCCAGCCATGCTGGTATCATCAGTGTTCCTTGAGCATGTCAGGCTTACTCCTACCCTGCTGTCCCTCTACCTGGGACGCTCCTTCCCTGGACAGCCACAGGACCGGTCCTCTCACTGCCTCCAGATCTTTACTCAAAAGCCACATTCTCAGTGAGCCCCTCCCTGGAGTCTATCTATCCAATTTCAGCCTCCCACCTGGAATTCCAATTCCCCATTCCTTGCTTTAGTTTTCCTTTCTTAACACTTCTCACTTTGAGAATACTTCACATTTCACTTATTGTATCTTGGCTACTGTCTCCCACACTAAAATGAAAGCTCCACCAGGATAACGTCGTTTTATTTGTTTATTCTGCTCATCACCATATCGCCAGTACCTGTGCCTAAAGGCTGCCTGGCAGAGAGCCCACCTAAAGTAAGTATTGGTGGGATGAAGATAAAGCAAATGAATTAAAAAGCAAATGGGGTCAGCTTAAGCCAAAAGTAGAGCTAGGCAGTACCCCTGGGTCTAGCCCCAAAGCTACAAATGCAAATGCCTTCAGAGGACAACTGGGAATTTTATTAGAGTGAATCAGGCCAGCTGGGGGCATGGCTAGTTTGAGAGAGCATTCAGAGTCTAAAATGGGCTGAGTCCTTCCTCAGACCCAGCTGCTTGCATCCTTGTTGGAATGTGGGCCCTAATCCTCAACTTTTGTTTTGTTTTCAGGTGGGCCAGAGATATGGATTTTTGTAATGTGAAATCTCCCTAACTTCCAAGTAACTAATTTAAAAATAGAAAACAACAGAAACACCAGGATCAAACAAAACATGACAGCTGGCTGAACCTGGCCCATGGGTGGCCTGCAGGTGTTTTGCTAGACTAAATTGTGTGATGTATGAAAGAACGAAAACTAATCCCTGCACGGTGGGCTTGCCTTGTTTGCCTTCAGGCAAACCATGTCAGGCCAAGTTGGGTGGAGAGAATCAACTGGAATTCCACCCTTTTTACCACTTCTGGAAGCTCCCTGCCAACAGCTACGCCCCCCACCCCACTATGCATGGAGTTAGGGAAGCCTGGGCAGTGGGGTCACCTTAACTCTTTCTTTGAGAGCAAGGGTATATTTTAGTGAAGTGTGGGGTGGGGAAACCAGGCAGAGGGTCTTGAAGGGACCTTCCATAGCAGGACTGGGGAAAGGCAAGGAGGAGAAAACGAGGACACAGACCCATGTGCTGGGGCACCATATCTCTGGGGGACTTTATTGGGGTTACTGCACCTTCTCCCCACCAACCACCGCCGCTCTAAGTGGGATCATACAGTTGAAGGAGTTAGTTATACAAAGTCACAACTCCTAACCCGACTGCCCCATGCCATCCATCTCACCCGGAAACAGAGCTACACAAACTTCCATCACAGCTTCTCTGTGTGCTTGGGGTGGGCAAGATTGGCCAGGATACCAGTACCTGTGAAGGGTCAGTAATTACCTGCTTTGTCGGGGTATAGCCTGAATGGGGCTTCCGGAGGCAGCAGACCTCCACTCAGTGAAGCACTGGGTGAAGCCACCTGTGGTTTCAGGCAGCTGCTGAGAGAAGCACGGACTGTCGAGTATACTCCCCATGTCCTGGAGAGAAACATTAGGCTCAGTCCTCTGATGTCCCTTCTCTATAGGGAGGCAAGGCATAGTCCAGTAGGCAAAAGAACAGTGAGGGGACTCCTGTACCTGTGTTCAGCAAGGTTCCTTTTTTCTTTTTTTCTTTTTTTCTATAAAATACTTTCCAAACCCAAGGTGGCACATCTCTTAAGTCCTGAGCACCCTGCTGACCCATTCCCCACAAGAACTGTTTATCCAGTGTAGGGGGAATGAACCAAGAACTTCAGGCCCAAGATTTGCTGCACCTGGGTCCTCTGGGAAAAGTGAGGAGGCTGCTCACAGCTCCCTGCTCATGGGGTGTCAGGTCAGTGTGTTTAGGCTGAGGCTTGGGGTTCTACTCGGCAGGTGTGGCATGAGCTCCCTGAAGTAAGGTAAGCCTTTTAGGTATAAAGTTGGCTCCTGTTTAACTCTCAAGTCATCCCTGTCAAAATGCCATTCTAGCGAATTTCCAATTCATTTGGTTCTTAGACAGCTGTCACATCCTTTCTGCACAGAGCCAGGGAGAACAATGTGGATACTGCCAGAAGTATCCCACTTTTTCCTGGCCTCCCCATCCCTCATGGGCCCCACTGGCCACACCTCCTTTTCTGTGTTCTCACTTCCTCTGTCAGTCTTTCTCCTTGGAATTCTTTCCTCCTCAGTGTTCCTCCCCTTCTGGCTCCTTACTCATGCATAGACCCTCCCTTTGAGTATCCTTTAGCCCCCCTCCAGATTCCTGCCAACTTCTTTCTCCCCCCTTGCTCTGGACCTCTTCTAAGTTTCTTTGTGTCCCTCTCTACTCAAGGCATTCTGTCTGTTTTCCTCTAAGTCCCAAGATCTCACTCTCCCTCTGTTATTCTCCACCCCCTCCCAGTTGGGTGCCTCTCTCTTAGGTCATCCTTCCCCCAGGGAGCCTCTCCAATTCTGGCCCTGCCCCACCTCTTCCTATGCAGTCACCTCCCCTTCTCCCTCCCCCCACAGCCCATCTCTAGTTCCTTCTCCTCCCCCCTCTCTAGACTAGACCAGCTAAGTCCTATTCCATTTTTAGATGACTGATTATGATACTAGCTGAACTTTATTCACAGCCTGCATTTACAGCTGTCCCTTCCTTCCATGCCCCATCCACCAAACACACCCAGTCTTTTCAACATGACAAAGTCCTTACACACAGCATGTCATGTCCACATAAATTTGTATTTTTCAGAACAAAACAACAGTTATGCTGGCAGAGATGTTGAATTAACAGGGACCCTTAAGCTTTCAATACACTGAAAAGCAACATTATTTTGCATGTCTACAAATTATACATTTGTTTTCACAAATGTGGCAAAGTTTACCCTAACAGTTAGGACTTTTTCACCAAATCATAGACATAGATATGGAAATCATCATCAAACTTGATGAAATACACAGAGGGTTTGGCTTCCACTTGGTGAATGACCATGCCAATCCGTTTGGAGCCATCTTCTTTGGTATATTCCACATGTTTACCTATCAGGCCATCTACAACTCCTCCTGGCTCCCTCTCTGCTGGAGGAGACTCACTGGACTCTGGCATGATACGGAGGTCTCCTTCTTTATAATCATCTAGAAGCTGGTACATGTACAAGACAGGATCCTTCTCATAGGTAATATAAAACCAGGCTTTCATGATAGGTGCTTGGGCCAAGACCATTCCCCTCCATTCATCCTTAGAACCATGCTCACCCTCAAACATATGTTCCACAGCTTTACCAATTATGGTGTTTGCAAGGTTTGCATCACTGACTTGAGATGATGCCACCCTGTCGGAAAGAATTTTAAGAGACAAAACTCTTTCATCTCTGTGAAGTTCCAGTCCATAGACACAGTCAATTCCGTCATATTTCACCAGATAAAGAGAGGGATTTATAGGCACCTGATCCAGAACGGTTCCTTTCCACTGGGTGATGGGCTCATCACCTTCCTTCCATCCATGTGAAATTCTGCAGCCCACGATGTTCCTGCGGGACTGGGACGAAGGTCTGCCCCTCTGCTTCTTTTGGGAGGCTTTTTTCTTCGTCATGTTTGCCGACCCAGTGGCCCGGCCCACAGCTGCCCTGGTTTGTTGCCCTTCGGCCTCCTGTGCGTTGGGGGTCTTCATGCCTGCAGGGGGAGGAGAGAAGATAAGAAAGAAACATTCAATAGGACATAAGGTGAAGTTCTCCCAACAGCGACGTGTCTCTGTACCCTGCGCCAGAACCTAAATTTTCCCCGTGAGCCTGGCAGCAGTGCTGGAAATCCTGGCTGCGTGCCTGCCAAGTGCTCTCCCTCCTAGGTTCCTTTAGGCTGCGGGGAAGGGCGGCAGCGGCGGTGGTGCTGGCTGGGGTTAGGAACTCTGCAGGAGGGGGCGGGCCACCTCCTTGTTTAGAGCCCACCGCCTCCATCACCCTCCACTGGCACCCACTCTCAATACCCTGCAAAGCGCCTATCCCTTCACCGCCTTGACCCGCACGCACTCACTGTCCTCCTGCCCTGGACGCCTCAGCCGGCTGCCCATACGCCCCTTGTCTACCCAGGATCGCTTTCCTGGCATCCAGTGCCCTCGCTTCCCCAGGCTCACCTTCAATTTCTTGCCTGGCTCCTAACGCCACCCCCGTTTCTTATTTCCCATAGCACTCCCCCACTGCAGCCTGACCAGGCGCCCGCCCCCACCCCTAATCTCCTGCAGGAGTCCCCCCATCCCCATTCTCCGTCCTGGAGCCCACCAGTGGCCTTGCCCTGCCTGGCGTCCACCGCCCCGGATCGCGGGCCTCACGTGCCCAAATCGGACACCTCGCTGCTGCCTCCGCGGTGAGCCTGTGTGGAAGGAGGATCAGCAGGCGATGAGCCGGGTGCCTGCACGGGCTGGGAGGGGAGGATCCGTAGGAGGGGGAGCGCGTCTAGGAGGGCGGCCGTGTAGGCGAAGAGGATGGCGGCGGTATCCTCAGCTCTGAGCTTCGCGGGCCCTCCGCCTCCCTGTCGGCGGCGGCGGCCCCTCTGCCACATCGGGCTCCCACCAGCCGCCGCCGCCGCCGCCGCCGCCGCCGCCGCCGCCGCCGCCGCCGCCGCCGCCGCCCTCTTCCAGTATAGGAGTAGACTTTCAGTTTCCTGTTGGTAAAGAGGCCTCCCCTTCCTGCTAACACTAGGCAACCAGCCTTCCTAGTCCTGAATGAACTCCTGGTCTGCTCCTCCTCTTTCCAAAATTCACATCCTTGGGACCTATAGGTTGTCCTTTCCTCTTCTGCGTGCAGGCACCATCTCAGGCCCTGTAGCTCCACCTCTCATCTCCCCAGCTGAAGTGGCTTTTCATTTTTCGCATATTCTGCACACTTTTTGTATACATACAAATTGACCAAGAAATACCCAAAACACATATGAATACAGAAATATTTTACATTCGTACAAAAATATATGTATGTACACCTATATATATACACATTGTCTCTATGTATTTACAGATAATCATATCACCAGACACATAATCCCAGATGCACACCTCTACAATCACACAACACGCCGACATAATTCTCTGTGTACACATACACAGAAATACATATAATAAGAGTTTTTCTAAAGCAGGCTTAGGCGTCTTAGATTTGGAGATCTAGCTTTGGAGAAATAGTGTCTTATTTTAAATTGAGGGAGTTATTCTTGAATGTGATTACAATTAGTAACAACCTTAGCTAGTTTTGCATAGAATGGCATCCATTTTGAGTCTTGTTTGTAACCTTTTCTATTGAGTATAGATTTTTTTCAACAATATCTTATAATTCTCTAGAATATCAATATTACAGTGCTATATCTGGTAGGCTGTTATCAGTTACTTGCAAGAGGAAAGCAATCTTGGGGAACCTGAGTGGCTCAGTTGGTTAAACGTCTGCCTTCATTTCAGGTCATGATCTGGGGGTCCTGGGACCAAGCCCAGGTTTGGGCTCCCTGCTCAGCAGGGAGCTTGCTTCTCTGTCTCTCTTTGACCATCCCCCCGCCGTGTTTTCTCTCTCAAATAAATAAAATTTAAAAAAGAGGACAGCAATCTCAACTGATTCAAAATAAACATTATTTACTGGTTCATTATTTGAAAAATCTGATGGGTGTCAGATTAAGGTTAATCTATGTGGTCAGTTTTGTGACCTGAATTGTGTCTCCTCCAAATTCATATGTTTATGTCCTAGTTCCTAGTACCTCAGAATGTGAATGTATTTGGACATCGGGCCTTTAAAGCAGTAATTAATGTAAAATGGCATCACATGGGTAGGCTTTAATCCAATATAACTGGTGTCTTTATAAGAAGAGGATATTAGAACACAGACACACATGAAAGAAAGACCATGCAAAGAAAGAGGGAGAAAATGGCCATGTACAAGCCGAGGAGAGAAGCTTTAAATCTTGGACTTGGACACCTTGATCCTGGATTTATAACTTCTAGAACTGGGAGAAAAACAATTCGCATTATTTAAGCCACTGAATCTTTGTTACTTTTTTTTTTTTGGCAGTCCTAATAAATGAACATACTCAATAATGACATCCAAAGATGGTGTTCTATTTTCTCTCTGATGTCAGTTTCAACCTGAAGCTTAAGTTACAATATGGCTGTCAACAACTTTGGCAGTTATATACTTCCTTATTATTATGCAGTGACAGAGAGAACCTGCATAAAAACTTTTTATCAAAATTTTGCTTTGCTTTGATTGGGACCCTTTACCTGCTCTTGTAATATGGACAAAGATAATGTCATGCTCACTTATCTTAGGTCCAGTGAAAAACTGTCACATTAACAAAGTGGACAAACTGGCTCATGCTAATCAAGTGGTATCCCTAATGTTGGAGGTGGGGTCAATCTCACCAAAGATGACATAGGTTCTCCACAATCAAGGAAGATTGAAATGGATATTGGTACCTATCAACCAGATGATGGGTATTAAGGAGGGTATGTGTTGTGATGAGCCCTGGGTGTTATACGCAACTAATGAATCGTTGAACACTACAGAAGCTAATGATATACTACATGTTGGCTAATTGAATATAATAAAAATTTTTAAAAATACAATTGTATATTAAAAATAAAGAAATGGATATTGGTGAGGTAATCAACAATGTCTACAGCAATTCCAAGGTTATTATTTTGAAAGACAATCTGAAAGCTTCTATCATTCTTCTAAAAATTTGTGTTTCTCTGATACTGTGCCTAGATATGCCATTGCCAATTAACTTCAGATTTTTTTGATTAGTTCATAACAATTTACACTTTTTCAAAATTTTTATTTCTAAATTCTTTCAACTTGTGGGTAGATTTACAACATTCCTTGTGACATCTGCTGTCTTTGGACTTCATTTATAAAAATCTTTCACAGAAATTTGGACGAGCTTCCTACAGTTATCGTTTCACATTCATGATTTTGAATTGTCTGACTCCATAAGGGTAAACAGTAGAATTAGATTAGTACATTAAATGTTCTGGGGCATCAAAGCTCACGTTGTACATAGGATCAACAAGAATCTTCTATCTTGAAACAGTTTTCTGAACTTTTGTTGAGAATCACTGTCTTTAAAGGGAATCTGGAATAAATAGTGAGTCTTAAACTCAGTACTTTCTTGGGAATTAAGGTAAAGTAAGAATAATTTGATAATAAGTGCATTGGGTACTTGCACGAAGGACTTCGATGTTGTCTTAGAAAGTATTTCTCCTGGTACCACTACAGGTAAAAACTATGCAGTGTGGAAAAATGACTCCTTGAATACAACTGAGGGACAAACTTTCCCAACTGTTTTTACTTATTCCACCTTGTGCCTTCTCCAAACTACAAAGGTTTAAAGGGAAGGTATGTTTCTCATATACTTACTATCTTCTCTTTAGTATTGGCCTTATTTATCCTTTTCTCAAACTGACCCCACATCTTGCTCTTTGCCTTTGAGATCTCATTGCACACAAGTTTTGGGCTTCCTATCCTCCTTTGTTACACCTCGGAGTCACCCAGAAGTCTTCAGAACTCCACAGCACTTTCTAAATTTTCTTTTTTTTTATAATGATTTTTTATTATATTATGTTAGTCACCATACAGTACATCCCCGGTTTTCGATGTAAGGCTCGATGATTCATTAGTTGTGTAAAACACCCAGTGCACCATGCAATATGTGCCCTCCTTACTACCCATCACCGGCCTATCCCATTCCCCCACCCCCCTCCCCTCTGTAGCCCTCAGTTTGTTTCTCATAGTCCATAGTCTCTCATGTTTCATTCCCCCTTCTGATTACCCCCCCTTTCTTTATCCCTTTCTTCCCCTACTGATCATTCTAGTTCTTATGTTCCATAGATGAGAGAAATCATATGATAGTTGTCTTTCTCTGCTTGACTTATTTCACTTAGCATTATCTCCTCCAGTGCCGTCCATGTTGCAGCAAATGTTGAGAACTCGTTCTTTCTGATAGCTGAGTAATATTCCATTGTATATATGGACCACAACTTCTTCATCCAGTCATCTGTTGAAGGGCATCTCGGCTCCTTCCACGATTTAGCTATTGTGGACATTGCTGCTATGAACATTGGTGTGCATATGGCCCTTCTCTTCACTACGTCTGTATCTTTGGGGTAAACACCCAGTAGTGCAATGGCTGGATCATAGGGTAGCTCAATTTTAACTTTTTAAGGGACCTCCACACTGTTTTCCAGAGTGGCTGTACCAACTTGCATTCCCACCAACAATGTAGGAGGGATCCCCTTTCTCCACATCCTCTCCAACAATTGTTGTCTCTTGCCTTGTCTATTTTTGCCATTCTAACTGGCGTAAGGTGGTATCTCAGTGTGGTTTTGATTTGAATTTCCCTGATGGCTAAAGATTTTGAACATTTTTTCATGTGTCTGTTAGCCATTTGTATGTCTTCATTGGAAAAGTGTCTGTTCATATCTTCTGCCCATTTTTTGATTTGTTTATTTGTTTCTCGTGTATTGAGTTTGAGAAGTTCTTTGTAGATCTTGGATACCAGTCCTTTATCTGTAGTGTCATTTGCAAATATCTTCTCCCATTCCGTGGGCTGCCTCTTAGTTTTTCTGACTGTTTCCTTGGCTGTGCAGAAATATTTAATCTTGATGAAGTCCCATAAATTCATTTTATCTTTTGTTTCTCTTGCCTTTAGGGATGTATCATGAAAAAGTGTGCTTTGGTCGATGTCGTAGAGGTTGCTGCCTATGTTCTCCTCTAGAATTTTGATGGATTCCTGTCTCACATTGAGGTCTTTCATCCATTTGGAGTTTATTTTTGTGTATGGTGTGAGATAGTGGTCAAGTTTCATTCTTTTGCATGTAGCTGTCCAATTTTCCCAGCACCATTTATTGAAGAGACTGTCTTTTTCCCACCAGATGTTTTTTCCTGCTTTATCAAAGATTAGTTGCCCAAAGAGCTGAGGGTCCATTTCTGGGCTCTCTATTCTGTTCGATTGGTCTATGTGTCTGTTTTTGTGCCAGTACCATGCTGTCTTTGTGATCACAGCTTTGTAGTACAGCTCGAAATCCGGCATTGTGATGCCCCCAGCTTTGTTTTTCCTTTTCAACAGTTCCTTGGAGATTCGGGGTCTTTCTGGTTCCGTACAAATTTAAGGACTATTTGTTCCAGTTCTTTGAAAAATGTCCTCGGTATTTTGATCGGGATAGCATTGAAAGTGTAGATTGCTCTGGGTAGCATGGACATTTTAACTATGTTAATTCTTCCGATCCATGAGCATGGAATATCTTTCCATCTTTTTATGTCTTCCTCAATGTCTTTTAAGAGTGATTTATAGTTTCTAGAATAAAGGTCCTTTACGTCTCTGGTTAAGTTAATTCCAAGGTAACGTATGGTTTTTGGTGCTATTGTAAATGGGATAGATTCCCTAGTTTCTCTTTCTTTGTTCTCGTTATTCGTGTACAGAAATGCAACTGATTTCTGAGCATTGATTTTCTATCCCGCCACGTTACTGAATTGCTCTTTAACTTCTAATAGTTTGGGAGTGGCTTCTTTTGGGTTTTCCATGTAGAGTATCATGTCATCTGCGAAGAGAGACATTTTGACTTCTTCTTTTTTGCCGATTTGAATACCTTTGATCCCTTTTTGTTGTCTGATTGCTGTTGCAAGGACTTCTAGTACTATGTTGAATAATAGTGGCGAGAGTGGGCATCCTTGTCGTGTTCCTGATCTTAAGGGAAAGGCTTCCAGCTTTTCCCCATTGAGAATAATATTTGCAGTAGGCTTTTCATAGATGGCTTTTATGAGATTGAGAAATGTACCTTCTATTCCTACACTCTGAAGGGTTTTAATCAGGAAAGGATGCTGTATTTTGTCAAATGCTTTTTCGGCATCGATTGAGAGGATCATATGGTTCCTGAGTCTTTTCTTGTTGATATGATGTATCACGCTGATTGATTTGTGAATATTGAACCACGCTTGCATCCCAGGTATGAATCCCACTTGATCGTGGTGGATAATTCTTTTAATGAACTGTTGGATTCTATTAGCAAGTATCTTGCTGAGGATTTTGGCGTCCATATTCATTAGGGAAATCGGTCTGTAATTCTCCTTTTTGAGGGGGTCTTTGCCTGGTTTGGGGATCAAGGTAATATTGGCCTCATAGAATGAGTTTGGTAGCTTTCCTTCTGTTTCTATTTTTTGAAATAGCTTTAGGAGAATAGGTATTATTTCTTCTTTGAATGTTTGGTAGAATTCGCCAGGAAAACCGTCCGGGCCTGGAGTTTTGTTATTTGGAAGGTTGTTTATCACTGACTCAATTTCTTCATAATTAATTGGCCTGTTTAAGAAATCCATTTCATCCTGTTTCAATCTTGGTAGTTTATAGGTTTCCAGGAAGGATTCCATCTCTTCCAGATTGCTTTGTTTATTGGCATATAGCTGTTGATAAAAGTTTCTAATAATCCTTCCAATTTCAAAGGTGTTCGTCGTGACCTCTCCTTTTTCATTCATAATTTTAATAATCTGGGTCCTTTGTCTTTTCTTTTGGATAAGTCTTGCCAGTGGTCTGTCAATTTTATTGATTCTCTCCAAGAACCAGCTTCTAGTCCTGTTGATCTGCTCTACTGTACTTCTGGTTTCTGCTTGACTGATTTCAGCTCTAATTTTGGTCAACTGCTTCCTCGTGCGTGGATTAGGCCTGTCCCTCTGTTGCTGTTCCAGCTTCTTGAGGTGAGAATATAAGAACTGCATTTTAGATTTTTCTATTCTTTTGAGTGAGGCTTGGATGGCTATGTATTTCCCCCTTAGGACTGCCTTTGCAGTATCCCATAGGTTTTGGACTGTTTTATTTTCATTCTCATTGGTCTCCATAAATTGTTTAATTTGATTTTTGATTTCCTGGTTTATCGAGTCATTCCTGAGCAGGATGGTTCTTAGTCTCCAAGTGTTTGAGTTTCTTCCAAATTTTTCCTTGTGGTTGAGTTCCAATTTCAGAGCGTTCTGGTCTGAGAATATGCAGGGGATAATTTCAATCTTTTGGTATCGGCTGAGACCTGTTTTGTGTCCCAGGACATGGTCTATTCTTGAAAATGTTCCATGGGCATTAGAATAGAATGAGTATTCTTTGGTTCTGGGGTGTAGTGTTCTATATATATCTAAGAGGTCCAACTCGTCGAGTATGGCATTCAAAGCCTTTGATTCTTTGCTTAGTTTTTGCCAGGGTGTTCTGTCTATTTCTGAGAGTGGAGTGTTGAGGTCCCCTACTACTAATGTATTTTTATTTATATGTCTCTTTATTCTGGTTAAGAGTTGGCTTGTGTATCTTGCTGCTCCCCTGTTGGGGGCATATATATTTATAATTGTCATATCCACTTGTTGAATACTTCCTTTAAGAATAATATAGTGCCCTTCTGCGTCTCTAACTATAGTCTGTAGTTTATTTATTTATTTTTTTTTTAAGATTTTATTTATTTATTTGACAGAGACAGAGACAGCCAGCGAGAGAGGGAACACAAGCAGGGGGAGTGGGAGAGGAAGAAGCAGGCTCATACCGGAGGAGCGTGATGTGGGGCTCGATCCCATAACGCCGGGATCACGCCCTGAGCCGAAGGCAGACGCTTAACCGCTGTGCCACCCAGGCGCCCCTAGTCTGTAATTTAAAATCCAGTTTATCTGATATGAGAATTGCTACCCCAGCTTTCTTTTGAGGTCCATTTGCGTGAAAGATGGTACTCCATCCCCTTACTCTCAGTCTGAATGCATCTTTGGGTTCGAAATGAGTCTCTTGTAGACAGCAAATGGATGGGTCATTTCTTTTTATCCAATCTGCAAGTCTGTGGCGTTTTAAGCAATATTTTAAACCATTAATGTTAAGACTGAGTACTGAGAGATATGCTTTTAATTCTGTCATGTTGTCAGTAAAGTCTTTGTTTGTATTGGCTGTGACTTTCTGTTCTGTATCACTCTTGGGGCCTTTTTACTTTTATAGAACCCCCCGTAATACCTCCTGTAGGGCCGGTTTCGTGGTTACGAAATTGGTTAGTGACTGTCGATTCTGAATTGTCTTTATTTCTCCATCAATTCTGAATAACAGCCTTGCTGGATAAAGGATCCTTGGCTGCATGTTTTTCTCTGAAAGAGCTTTAAAAATGCTCCCCCAACCCTTTCTCTCATTCCAGGTCTGTGTATACAGGTCTGACGTAATCCTGATGCCTTTGCCTTGGTACGTGAGAAATTTGTTTGCCCTGGCTGCTTTCAATACTGTATCCTTGGATCTAATATTTGCGAGTTGCACTATGACGTGACGTGGCGTAGGTTTGTCGTGGTTGAGCTTGGGAGGGGTCCTCTCTGCCTCTTGGACACGAATGTTTGTTTCCCTTGCTAGATTAGGGAAGTTTTCAGCTGCAATTTGTTCAAATATCTCTTCTAGACCTCTGTTTTTCTCCACCCCTTCGGGGATGCCGATGATTCTAACATTGGATCGTTTCGTTGAGTCAGTAATCTCCCGTAGCCAACATTCGTGGGAGTGGATTTTTTTAAGACCATCTTCTATTTTCATTTTTTCCTCTATTAACCCATCCTCCAATTCACTAACCCTTTCCCCTGCTTCGGTGACCCTTGCCGTCAGAGCCTCTAGTTTTGCCTGCATTTGGCTCATAGAATTTTTTAATTTCTGTCAAATTCGCTCTCATTTCCACCCTTAGGGATTCTATATTCTCAGTAACATTTTCCTTAATACTTTCTTCAAGTCTACTCATCATCTTGACCATTGTTACTCTGCATTCCATTTCTGATCATTTGGTTACATCCATATCCGTTACTTCTGTGGCAGAGGCCACAGACTCACTGTCTTTTCTTTGCTGGGGGGGGGGGCTTCTCCTTCTTGTCATTCTGATGAGGAGAGGTTGCGGGGTTGTCCAGAGCCCAAATTATTGACTGGGTCCCAGGCCGTGTCCCTTGTTTTATACGGATCTTAGTGATGTGGGCTTCTTCTTTAAAGATTTTATTTATTTACATATCTGAGAGAGGGAGACAGATAGTCAGCAAGAACGGAACAGAAGCAGGGGAGTGAGAGAGGAAGAAGCAGGCTCCCAGCGGAAGAGCCCGGTGTGGGACTCCTTTCCGGAACGCTGGGATCACGCCCTAAGCTGGAGACAGGTGCTCAATGACTGCGCCACCCAGGCGCCTCAGGTTGTGGGCTTCTTGATTTTTCAGCCTGCCTTCTGTGTTCTGGGGGAGGGGCCTGCCGCGCCGATACTCAGGCAACCCTGTTTGGGTAGAGTCTCCGTGTCCCCTGCGAGGGAGGATGGGGATGGGTACTCCCTGAGCCGGTATTTCCAGGCTTTTGTTCTCTGGCGGCTTTCCCTGGCGGTCGGCTATGCCTCTTCTGAGAGTCAGAGCAGCAGAGGCTGCATTGTCACAGAACAGAGGGATTGCGGCCCGTTCTCCACTGATGTTCTGGCCACTTTAACTCTGTTACTGTTGGTGCTGCTCAACGCTGCAGAGTCCCGGGAATTGCGCACCAACCCGGCGTCCCTGCCCTCACTTCCAGGGCCGGCGCGTCTCTGTCCTTTGTGTTTCTAATGCCGCCAGCCACCGGCCGCCCCGCGCGCTCCCGGGTCTCCCCGTCTCAGTCTATGCCAGGTGAGCACACCTCAATTCCCGAGTTTCGTGAGAAGCCTGGTTGCGCGCGCACCCGGATCAGGGTCTCAGTCTGCTGTTTCGCGGGTGCTGACCCCGAGTCAGCCCGCTCCCCTGTGCAGGTGGCCCGCCAGCTGCCCCTGCGCTAGGTCCGGGAGCTCCCGGTCTCAGTCTGGATCCTGTGAGCACACCGGGATTCCGGTGTTCAGGGAGATGCCTGGTGGCACGCGTTCACGGCTCACCGGTCTCAGTCTGCTCTCTCGCGGGTGCCCTCTGTGAGTCTGCCCGCTCCCCCGTGCAGGTGGCTGCCGCTTCCCAGCGCCCGAACGCGGCGGCTCCCTCCCCCTTCCGTTTATCTTCTGATATCTGTGCACGGTTTACAGCTCCCCTCTTGGTACCTCAATACTCAGCGCTGGAGATGTTCATTTGTAGAGATCCAGATGTATTTTCCTGCGTCTCAGGCTGATTCCGTGGTTATTTAGGCTGGTCTGTTACCTATCCAGCTCGACTCAGGGGACCGGCTGAAAAAGAGGTCCCCTACTCCTCCGCCATCTTAACTCCCCCCAGCACTTTCTAAATTTTCTATGTGTTAACTCAACCGTACATCTATTAAGAAATCCCAGTTAAGTTACTCAAGCTGAATAAGTACAATGACATTTGCATGGAGTTGTGGTATAAACTCAATCTGGAAGAAAGCAAGAACTATTCCATATCTATGCTGGGTTTTTTTTTTTTAATTAATGATTTTTTATTATATTATGTTAGTCACCATACAGTATATCCCCGGTTTTCGATGTAAGGCTCGATGATTCATTAGTTGTGTAAAACACCCAGTGCACCATGCAATATGTGCCCTCCTTACTACCCATCACGGGCCTATCCCATTCCCCCACCCCCCTCCCCTCCGTAGCCCTCAGTTTGTTTCTCATAGTCCATAGTCTCTCATGTTTCATTCCCCCTTCTGATTACCCCCCTTTCTTTATCCCTTTCTTCCCCTACCGACCTTCCTAGTTCTTATGTTCCATAGATGAGAGAAATCATATGATAGTTGTCTTTCTCTGCTTGACTTATTTCACTTAGCATCATCTCCTCTAGTGCCGTCCATGTTGTAGCAAATGTTGAGAACTCGTTCTTTCTGATAGCTGAGTAATATTCCATTGTATATATGGACCACAACTTCTTAATCCAGTCATCTGTTGCAGGGCATCTCGGCTCCTTCCACGATTTAGCTATTGTGGACATTGCTGCTATGAACATTGGGGTGCATATGGCCCTTCTCTTCACTACGTCTGTATCTTTGGGGTAAACACCCAGTAGTGCAATGGCTGGATCATAGGGTAGCTCAATTTTTAACTTTTTAAGGGACCTCCACACTGTTTTCCAGAGTGGCTGTACCAACTTGCATTCCCACCAACAATGTAGGAGGGATCCCCTTTCTCCACATCCTCTCCAACAATTGTTGTTTCTTGCCTTGTCTATTTTTGCCATTTTAACTGGCGTAAGGTGGTATCTCAGTGTGGTTTTGATTTGAATTTCCCTGATGGCTAATGATTTTGAACATTTTTTCATGTGTCTGTTAGCCATTTGTATGTCTTCATTGGAAAAGTGTCTGTTCATATCTTCTGCCCATTTTTGATTAGTTTATTAGTTTCTCCTGTATTGAGTTTGAGAAGTTCTTTGTAGATCTTGGATACCAGCCCTTTATCTGTAGTGTCATTTGCAAATATATTCTACCATTCCGTGGGCTTCCTCTTAGTTTTTCTGACTGTTTCCTTGGCTGTGCAGGAGCTTTTTATCATGATGAAGTCCCATAAGTTCATTTTATCTTTTGTTTCTCTTGCCTTTGGGGATGTATCATGAAAAAGGTTGCTTTGGCCGATGTCATAGAGGTTGCTGCCTATGTTCTCCTCTAGAATTTTGATGGATTCCTATCTCACATCGAGGTCTTTCATCCATTTGGAGTTTATTTTTGTGTATGGTGTGAGAGAGTGGTCAAGTTTCATTCTTTTGCATGTAGCTGTCCAATTTTCCCAGCACCATTTATTGAAGAGACTGTCTTTTTTCCACTGGATGTTTTTTCCTGCTTTATCAAATATTAGTTGCCCAAAGAGCCGAGGGTCCATTTCTGGGTTCTCTATTCTTTTTTTTTTTTTTTAATGATTTTTTATTATATTATGTTAGTCACCATACAGTACATCCCCGTGGGTTCTCTATTCTGTTCCATTGGTCTATGTGTCTGTTTTTGTGCCAGTACCATGCTGTCTTTGTGATCACAGCTTTGTAGTACAGTTCGAAATCCGGCATTGTGATGCCCCCAGCTTTGTTTTTCCTTTTCAACAGTTCCTTGGAGATTCGGGGCCCTTTCTGTTTCCATACAAATTTAAGGACGATTTGCTCCTGTTCTTTGAAAAATGTCCTCAGTATTTTGATCGGGATAGCATTGAAAGTGTAGATTGCTCTGGGTAGCATGGACATTTTAACTATGTTAGTTCTTCCGATCCATGAGCATGGAATATCTTTCCATCTTTTTATGTCTTCCTCAATGTCTTTCAAGAGTGATTTATAGTTTCTAGAATAAAGGTCCTTTACGTCTCTGGTTAAGTTAATTCCAAGGTAACGTATGGTTTTTGGTGCTATTGTAAATGGGATGGATTCCCTAATTTCTCTTTCTTCAGTCTCGTTTTTCGTGTATAGAACTGCAACTGATTTCTGAGTATTGATTTTGTATCCTGCCACATTACTGAATTGCTCTATAACTTCTAATAGTTTGGGAGTGGATTCTTTTGGGTATTCCATATAGAGTATCATGTCATCGGCAAAGAGAGACATTTTGACGTCTTCTCCACCGATTTGGGTACCTTTGATCCCTTTTTGTTGTCTGATTGCTGTTGCAAGGACTTCTAGTACTATGTTGAATAATAGGGGCGGGAGTGGGCATCCTTGTCGTGTTCCTGATCTTAAGGGAATGGCTTCCAGCTTTTCCCCATTGAGAATAATATTTGCAGTAGGCTTTTCATAGATGGCTTTTATGAGATTGAGGAATGTACCCTCTATTCCTACACTCTGAATGGTTTTAATCAGGAAAGGATGCTGTATTTTGTCAAATGCTTTTTCTGCATCAGTTGAGAGGATCATATGGTTCCTGAGTCTTTTCTTGTTGATATGATGTATCATGCTGATCGATTTGCGAATGTTGAACCACGCTTGCGTCCCACGTATGAATCCCACTTGGTCATGATGGATAATCCTTTTAATGTACTGTTGGATTCTATTAGCAAGGATCTTGCTGAGGATTTTGGCATCCATATTCATTAGGGAAATCGGTCTGTAATTCTCCTTTTTGATTGGGTCTTTGCCTGGTTTGGGGATCAAGGTAATATTGGCCTCATAGAATGAGTTTGGTAGCTCTCCTTCTGTTTCTATTTTTTGAAATTGCTTTAGAAGAATAGGTATTATTTCTTCTTTGAATGTTTCGTAGAATTCCCCAGGAAAACCATCTGGAGCTAGAGTTTTGTTATTTGGAAGGTTGTTTATCACTGACTCAATCTCTTCATAATTAATTGGCCTGTTTAAGAAATTAATTTCTTCCTGTTTCAGTCTTAGTAGTTTATAGGTTTCCAGGAAGTCCTCCATTTCTTCCAGATTGCTTAGTTTTTTGGCATATAGCTGTTGATAATAGTTTCTAATAATCCGTCCAATTTCATTGGTGTTGGTCATGACCTCTCCTTTTTCATTCATAATTTTAATAATTTGGGTCCTTTCTCTTTTCTTTGGATAAGTCTTGCCAGTGGTCTGTCAATTTTATTGATTCTCTCAAAGAACCAGCTTCTAGTCCTGTTGATTTGCTCTATTGTGCTTTTGGTTTCTAATTCATTGATTTCTGCTCTCATCTTGGTCATCTGCTGCCTTGTGAGTGGATTAGGCCTGTCCCTCTGTTGCTGTTTCACGTTTTTAGGGTGAGAATATAAAAACTGCATTTTAGATTTTTCTATTCTTTTGAGTGAGGCTTGGATGACTATGTATTTCCCCCTTAGGACTGCCTTTGCAGTATCCTATAGGTTTTGGACCGTTGTGTTTTCATTCTCGTTGGTCTTCATAAATTGTTTAATTTGATTTTTGATTTCCTGGTTTATCAAGTCATTCCTGAGCAGGATGGTTCTTAGTCTCCAAGTGTTTGAGTTTCTTCCAAATTTTTCCTTGTGGTTGAGTTCCACTTTCAGAGCTTTGTGGTCTGAGAATATGCAGGGGATAATTTCAATCTTTTGGTATTGGTTGAGACCTGTTTTGTGTCCCAGAACATGGTCTATTCTTGATAATGTTCCATAGGCATTAGAACAGAATGACTATTCTTTGGTTCTGGGGTGTAGTGTTTTGTATATTTCTATGAGGTCAAACTCGTCGAGTATGGCATTCAAAGCCTTTGATTCTTTGCTTAGTCTTTGCCAGGGTGTTCTGTCTATTTCTGAGAGTGGAGTGTTGAGGTCCCCTACTATTAATGTATTTTTATTTATATGTCTCTTTATTCTGGTTAAGAGTTGGCTTGCGTATCTTGCTGCTCCCCTGTTGGGGGCATATATATTTATAATTGTCATATCCACTTGTTGAATACTTCCCTTAAGAATAATATAGTGCCCTTCTGCATCTCTAACTATAGTCTCTAATTTAAAATCCAATCTATCTGATATGAGAATTGCTACCACAGCTTTCTTTTGAGGTCCATTTGTGTGAAAGAAGGTACTACATCCCCTTAATCTCAGTCTGAATGCATCTTTGGGTTTGAAATGAGTCTCTTGTAGACAGCAAATGGATGGGTCATTTCTTCTTATCCAATCTGCAAGTCTGTGGCGTTTATGGGAGCATTTAAACCATTTACATTGGCACTAAGAACTGAGAGATATAATTTTAATGATGCCATGTTGCCAGTAAAGTCTTTGTTTGTATCGGTCGTGACTTTCTGTTCTCTATCACTCTTGGGGCCTTTTTACCTTTATAGAACCCCCCTTAATATCTCCTGTAGGGCTGGTTTCGTGGTTACGAAATTGGACCATGACCGGCGATTCTGGAAGGTCTTTATTTCTCCATCAATTCTGAATGACAGCCTTGCTGGATAAAGGATTCTTGGCTGTCTTGTTTTTCTCTGAAAGAGCTTTAAAAATGTCCCCCCCAACCCTTTCTCTCATTCCAGGTCTGTGTAGACAAGTCTGACGTAATTCTGATGCCTTTGCCTTGGTACGTGAGAAATTTCTTTGCCCTGGCCGCTTTCAATACTGTATCCTTGGATCTAATATTTGTGAGTTGCACTATGACGTGACGTGGCATAGGTTTGTCATGGTTGAACGTGGGAGGGGTCCTCTGTGCCTCTTGGACACGAATGTTTGTTTCCCTCACTAGATTAGGGAAGTTTTCAGCTACAATTTGTTGAAATATCTCTTCGTGACCTCTGTTTTTCTCCACCCCCTCGTGGATGCCGATGATTCTAACATTGGATCATGTCATTGAGTCAGTAATCTCCCGTAACCTACATTTGTGGGCTTGGATTTTTTTAAGGGAAGTTTCTATTTTGTTTTTTTCCTCTATTAACCCATCCTCCAATTCACTAAGCCGTTCCTCTGCTTCTGTGACCCTGGCCATTATAGCCTCTAGTTTTGCCTGCATTTGGCTCATAGAATTTTTAATTTCTGTCAGATTCGCTCTCATTTTTGTCCTTAGGGATTCTATATTCTCAGTAACCGTTTCATTAATACTTTTTTCAATTCTACTCATCATTTTGACCATTGTTACTCTGAATTCCATTTCTGATAATTTGGTTACATCTATATCCATTATTTCTGTGGCAGAGGCCACAGACTCACTGTCTTTTCTTTGCTGGGGGAGGGGGCTTCTTCTTCTTGTCATTCTGATGAGGAGAGGTTGCGGGGTTATCCAGAGCCCAAATTATTGACTGGGTCCCAGACCGTGCCCCTTGTTTTATAGGGATCTTAGGGATGTGGGCTTCTTCTTTAAAGATTTTATTTATTTATTTATGTGGCAGCCAACCAGTGAGAGAGGGAACACAAGCAGGGGACTGGGAGAGGAAGAGGCAGGCTCCCAGCAGAGGAGCTGGATGAGGAACTCCTTTCCGTAACGCCGGGATCACACCCCCCAAGCCAAAGACCGGTGCTCAATGAATGCGCCACCCAGGCGCTCTGGGTTGTGAGCTTCTTCATTTTTCAGCCTGCCTTCTGTGTTCTGGGGGAGGGGCCTGCCGTGCAGATACTCAGGCAACCCTGTTTGGGTAGAGTCTCTGTGTCCCCTGCAAGGGGGGATGGGGATGGGCACGCTGTGAGCCGGTACTTCCAGGCTTTTGTTCTCTGGCGGCTTTCCCTGGCGGTCTGCTGTGCCTCTTCTGAGAGTCAGAGCAGTAGTGGCCGAATTTCAGCCTCTGTCACAGAACAGAGGAATCGTGGACCGTTCTCCACCGATGTTCTGACCACTTTAACTCCGTTTCTGTTGGTGCTGCTCAACCCTGCAGCGTCCCGGGATGTGCGCCCCACACCCGGTGTCCCAGCCCTCACTTCCAGGGCCGGCGTGTCTCTGTCCTTTGTGTTTCTAATGCCGCCAGCCGCCAGTCGCCCCCGTGCGCTCTTGGAGCTCCTGGTCTCAGTCTATTTCAGATGAGTAGCCCGGGATTCCGGAGTTCCCTGAGAAGCCTGGTGGCACGCACTCCCGGCTCACGGTCTCAGTCTGTTCTGTCGCAGGTGTCATCCACGAGTCCGCCCACTCCCCCGTGCAGGTGGCTACCGCTTCCCGGCGCCTGAACGCAGCGGCTCCCTCCCCCTTCCGTTTATCTTCCGATATCTGTGCACGGTTTCACGGCTCCCCCGCTTCATACCTCAATACTCAGCACTGGAGATGTTCATTTGTAGAGATCCAGATGCATCTTCCTGCATCTCAGGCTGGTTCCGTGGTTGTTTAGGCTGGTCTGGTACCTATCCAGCTCGACTCAGGGGACCGGCTGAAAAAGGTGTCTCCTACTCCTCCACCATCTTAACTTCCCTAATTTATTCCATATCTATGGTTTTTGATCACTGGACTAGCACTCTACTTCTAAAGCACATGTTTTTAGGGGAAACATTTACAGTTATCTTTAAGAAAGGGGGAAGGTTGTTGATACTTACAACTATCTCTCCCACTGCTTTATCATACCATTATTAGTACCTCACATTCCTTAGTTCATTGCACTGGTAAATAAGGGCGTCTTCTCACTATGACTGACACTGATAAAGTTGTCCATCTACAGACTGACTCAAGCTGGAATTATTGCCCTAGATGTGATAATTGTGCAACCCATTCAGAAGTGTCATTGCAAAAATGTGTAGCCAGTTGATATGTGTTTGTGGACTTTGTCATCATGTGTTCGTTCAGTCCTTACAAGCCTACTTCTCACCATGAAGCTGTGACAGGAAGGTACTATGCAAGACAGCATTGAAATTCTTTTTATTTATCCATGTGCAGACACCAGGTAGACCTCTAATACCTCAGATTTGGGGGGAGGGTGAGTAATTCAATATCTTAAATTCACAGAGCCATCAGGAAAGGGGCATTCTAGAGCTGTGCTTTACATATATCTCTAGTTTTAATTAGTGAGGAAAAGGTTGGCTGTTTCTGACCATACTTTAATCCATGAATAACCCAGGGCAGATTGGTCCCATTATATATATATATATATATATATATATATATATATATATATATATATATATATATATACACACACACACACACATATATTTAACAATTTTATTTATTTATTTGACACACAGAGAGAGAAAAAGAAAGAAAGAAGCAGAAGGAGAGGCAGAAGCAGACTCCTCGCTGAGCAGGGATCCCAATGCAGGACTTGATCCCAGGACCCTGGGATCATGACCTGAGCTGAAGGCAAACGCTTAACCAACTGAGCCAGCCAGATGCCCCTTTCAGTCGTATATATTATGTTACCTCTTCTTCCATCTTAACTCACATTGAACCATTCCAGTCTGGCTTGGGAAATGGGCTGTGCAATAGGGTGAATTTTGCACCCCCTTGCCCAAATTCATATTTTAAGGCCCTAACTCCTAATGTGATGATATTTGGAGATGGGGCCTGTAGGAGATAATATGGGTTAGACAAGGTCATGAAGGTGAGGTCCTCATGATAGGATTAGTGTCATTATATGAAGAGGAGGAGACATCAGAGATCAGTCTCTACCATGTAAGGACACAGTATGAAGGTGGCCATCTGCAAGCCTGGAAGAAAGTTCTCACCAGGAGCTGAATTGCCTGGCACCTTGATCTTGAGCTTCTAGCCTCTAAAATTATGAGAAATAAATTTCTGTTGTTTAAGTCATCGAGTCTATGGTATTTTGTTATGGTAACCCAAGCAGACTAATATAGATTGTGACCTTGGCAATGAGCCTTAAGCAATTCTCCTTCGTGGTCAGCACCTATCTCTCTTCCAGGATATATGTCTGTCCTTGGTCTTATCCTGTTTCAAAGAGCCAATTTATTTAAATCCACACTAACTGTTATAACTCTTTGCCAAGTTCACTTGATTCCCATTGTTGGAAGTACTGGGAAAGGGAGTTTCGGTGTGTTAAAGTCTTCTTTCCCCTCAATTGTAAGCTATTTCTTGATTTCTATGGAAAGAACCCAGTTGTATTCAATTTCTGTCTTCACAGCAGAGAAGGGCTTTAGTCCCATGAGAATCTAAGCACTGCCGTTTATCTTTAGATGTCCAGATTATTCATTCTATGATGCCCAAAAGTTTAAGATGATGAATTTTGTGTGACCACACTTCAATCCTTGGGAATAAGGCCTTCCAGATCCTTCTGCAGAAAACAGAGCATTTCTACTGGGTGTTGTATAGAGGTGGGGGCATTCACTTATTTTGGGACACAATCTGTGGCTTAGTAATATCAACTTCTTGGAGAAACAAACTCAGAAGTACTTGGCAACAGGCCAAGTGAGCCTCCTGTATTTATATTAACAGACTGTGAAGGAGCTCTTGGGGAGGAGTCGAAGATCAACAGGCAGTATCACAGTCTCAGCCTGAGGAGGATCTTCATGGGCCTTGGACTTGTAGATCCATCTCAATAGATTTTGGCTATGGTCTCAGAAAATCTACATGAAACTGATGGGAGCATATTCAATCAACTCTTAGGAATGCCACTGCCTCTAGCCTTCCTACAAATATTATTAGCAACAAGTAGGTGAAGGGGACTGAGGTCTACATAGATAGTATTTCAAAGAACTAGAAAGGTTCTTATTTCCCCATGATATTCTGAAGCCACTGGAAAATCTCGTTAAGGATCACTTTGCCCTTCGATAAGATCTTTGTAATTTCCTCCAGTGACCTCTAGCAGGTCATTGTATTTGGTCTGTTAATTGTAAAGCAAATTGTTTAAAATGATAAGTTGCAAATTGGTGGGTATGCAAAGCTAATGAGTGTAAATGATTGTTAGAAAAGATTTCGTTGAATTGATACATTAACTGCTTATATTGGGATTTCTGATTAAAATATTTCCTTATTGTCTAGTGGTTGAAATAACCAAAAAAAAAAACCCAATCATAAAATAAGAAATAATTGTTTAAAGTAGTTTACATTGCTTGTTGAAGTACATTCAAAATGTTTAAGAGTGCTTGGCTCCCTTTGGAGCTGAACTGTAGTTTCATTCCCTAAATAATAATAGTTAATGCCCTAGGACTAAACTCTAGACTGTACAGCCTAAACTCCTAGAACTCAAATTTTAATGTGCCTATGAATCATCTGGGGGGTCTTATTAAAAATGCAGATTTCTGATTAAGTAGGTCTGGAGTAGGATCTGAGGTTCTGCATTTCTTTTCTTTTTGTTTTTTTAATGTTTTTTTTTATTAAATTATATTGGTCACCATACAGTACATCCCTGGTTTCTGATGCAAAGTTCGATGATTCATTAGTTGCGTATAACACCCAGTGCACCATGCAATACGTGCCCTTCTTACTACCCATCACCAGCCTATCCCATTCCCCCACCCCCTCCCCTATGTAGTCCATAGTTTTTTTCTCAGAGTCCATAGTCTCTCATGCTTCATTCCCCCTTCTGATTACCCCCTTTCTTTATCCCATTTTTCCCCTACCGATCTTCCTAGTTCTTATGTTCCATAGACGAGAGAAATCATATGATAATTGTCTTTCTCTGCTTGACTTATTTCACTTAGCATTATCTCCTCCAGTGCCGTCCATGTTGCAGCAAATGTTGAGAACTCGTTCTTTCTGATAGCTGAGTAATATTCCATTGTATATATGGACCACATCTTCTTAATCCAGTCATCTGTTGAAGGGCATCTAGGTTCCTTCCACGATTTAGCTATTGTGGACAATGCTGCTATGAACACTGGGGTGCATATGGCCCTTCTCTTCACTATGTCTGTATCTTTGGGGTAAATACCCAGTATTGCAATGGCTGGGTCATAGGGTAGCTTAATTTTTAACTTTTTAAGGGACCTCCACGCTGTTTTCCAGAGTGGCTATACGAACTTGCATTCCCATGAACAATGTAGGTGGGATCCCCTTTCTCCACATCCTCTCCAACATTTTTTGTTTCCTACCTTGTCAATTTTTGCCATTCTAACTGGTGTAAGGTGGTATCATAGTGTGGTTTTCATTTGAATTTCCCTGATGGCTAATGATTTTGAACATTTTTTCATGTGTCTGTTAGCCATTTGCATGTCATCATTAGAAAAGTGTCTGTTCATATCTTTGGACCATTTTATGATTTGTTTATTTGTTTCTCACGTATTGAGTTTGAGAACTTCTTTGTAGATCTTGGATACCAGTCTTTTATCTGTAGCATGATTTGCAAATATCTTCTCCCATTCTGTGGACTTCCTCTTAGTTTTTTTGACTGTTTCCTTGGCTGTGCAGAAGCTTTTGATCTTGATGAAGTCCCACAAGTTCATTTTATCTTTTGTTTCTCTTGCCTTTGTGGATGTGTCATGAAAAAGGTTGCTGTGGCCGATGTCGAAGAGGTTGCTGCCTATGTTCTCCCCTAGGATATTGATGGATTCCTGTCTCACATCGAGGTCTTTCATCCACTTGGAGTTCATCTTTGTGTATGGTGTGAGAGAGTGGTCAACTTCCATTCTTTTGCATGTAGCTGTCCAATTTTCCCAGCACCATTTATTGAAGAGATTGTCTTTTTTCCACTGGATGTTTTTTCCTGCTTTATCAAAGATTAGTTGCCCAAAGAGCCGAGGGTCCATTTCTGGGTTCTCTATTCTGTTCCATTGGTCTATGTGTCTGTTTTTGTGCCAGTACCATGCTGTCTTTGTGATCACAGCTTTGTAGTACAGCTCGAAATCCGGCATTGTGACGCCCCCAGCTTTGTTTTTCCTTTTCAACAGTTCCTTGGCGATTCGGGGCCTTTTCTGGTTCCATACAAATCTAAGGAATCTTTGCTCCAGTTCCTTTAAAAATGTCATTGGTATTTTGATCAGGATAGCATTAAAGTGTAGATTACTCTGGGTAGCATGGACTTTTTAACTATGTTAATTCTTCCGATCCATGGGCATGGAATATTTTTCCATCTTTTTGTGTCTTCTTCAATGTCTTTTAAGAGTGATTTGTAGCTTCTAGAATATAGATACTTTACTTCTCTGGTTAAGTTAATTCAGAGATAACGTATGGTTTTTGGTGCTATTGTAAATGGGATGGATTCCCTAATTTCTCTTTCTTCAGTCTCATTGTTTGTGTATAGAAATGCAACTGATTTCTGAGCATTGATTTTGTATCCCGCCACATTACTGAATTGCTCTATAACTTCTAGTTGGGAGTGGATTCTTTAGGGTTTTCCATATAGAGTATCATGTCATCTCCGAAGAGAGACAGTTTGACTTCTTCTTTACTGATTTGGATACCTTTTATCCCTTTTTGTTGTCTGATTGCTGTTCCAAGGACTTCTAGTACTATGTTGAATAATAGTGGCGAGAGTGGGTATCCTTGTCGTGTTCCTGATCTTAAGGGAAAGGCTTCCAGCTTTTCCCCATTGAGAATGATATTTGCTGTAGGCTTTTCATATTTGGTTTTTTTTTTTTTTTTAAAGATTTTATTTATTTATGTGACAGAGAGACAGCCAGCGAGAGAGGGAACACAAGCAGGGGGAGTGGGAGAGGAAGAAGCAGGCTCATAGCGGAAGAGCCTGATGTGGGACTCGATCCCGGTACGCCGGGATCACGCCCTGAGCCGAAGTCAGCCGCTTTAATACTGCGCTACCCAGGTGCCCCCATATTTGGTTTTTTTGAGATTGAGGCATGTACCCTGTATCCCTACACTCTGACGGGTTTTAATCAGGGAAGGATGCTGTATTTTGTCAAATTTTTTTCTGCATCTATTGAGAGAATCATATGATTTTTGGCTTTTTCCTTCTGGATAAAATCTAAGACACTGATCGATTTGTGAATGTTGAACCACGCTTGCATGCCAGGTATGAATCCCACTTGGTTATGATGGATAATCCTTTAAATGTACTGTTGGATTCTATTAGCCAAGATCTTGTTGAGGATTTTGGCATCCATATTCATTAGGGAAATCAGTCTGTAATTCTCCTTTTTATGGGGTCTTTGCCTGGTTTGGGGATCACGTTCAAACGGGCCTTATAAAATGAGATTCGTAGTTTTCCTTCTGTTTCTGTATTTTGAAACAGCTTCAGGAAAATGGGTATTATTTCTTCTTTGAATGTTTGGTACAATTCCCTGGGGAATCCTTCAGGCCCTGGACTGTTGTTTTTCTGAAGTTTTTGATTGCTGCTTCAATCTCTTCATAATTAATCAGTCTGTTTAAATAATCAATTTCTTTATGTTTCAGTCTTGGTAATTTATAGGTTTTCAGGAAGGCATCCATTTCTTCCAGGTTTTTTAATTTATTGGAATAAGGCTATTGATAAAAGTTTCTAATGACCCTTCCTCTTTCATTGGTGATGGTCGTGACCTCTCACCTTTCATTCATAATTTTATTAATTTGGGTCCTTTCTCTACTCTTTTGAATAAGCCTTGACAGTGTCTTATCAATCTTATTTATTCTTTCAAAGAACCAGCTTCTAGGTCTGTTGATCTGCTCTACTGTGCTCCTGGTTTCTAATTCATTGATCTCTGCTCTAATCTTGATCAACTGCTTTCTCATGCATGGATTAGGCCTGTTCCTCTGTTTCTGTTCCAGCTCCTTCAGGTGAGAATATAAAAACTGCATTTTAGATCTTTCTATTCTTTTGAGTGAGGCTGGATGGCTATGTATTTTCCCCATAGGACTGCCTTTGTAGTGTCCCATAGGTTTTGGACCTTTGTGTTTTCATTATTCTTGATTTCCATAAATCATTTAAATTGATTTTTAATTCCCAGGTTTACACAATCATTCCTGAGCAGGATAGTTCTTAGTTTCCAAGTGTTTGGGTTTCTTCCAATGTTTTGCTTGTGATTGAGCCCCAGTTTCAAAGCATTGTTGTCTGAGAATATGCAGGGAAAATTCTCAGTCTTTTAGTATCATTTGAGCCCTGTTTTGTGACCCAGTATATGGTCTATTCTGGAGAAAGTTGCATGTGCATTCGAAAAGAATGAGTATTCTGTCTTTCTGGGGTGTAGTGTTTTGTCTATATCTATGAGGTCCAAATGGTCAAGTATATCATTGAAAGCTCTTGTTTTTTTGTTTATTTTCTGCTTAGGTGATCTGTCTATTGCTGAACATGGATTGCTGAGGTCCCCTATTATTAATTTATAATTATGTATATGTCTCCTTATTCTGGTTAAGAGTTGGTTTGTGTATCTTGCTGCTCCCCTGTTGGAGGCGTAGATATTTATAATTTTCATATCCACTTGTTGGATACATTCTTAAGAGTAATATAGTGTCCTCCTGTTTCTCTAACTACAGTCTCTAGCTTAATATCTAACCTGTCTGATATGAGATATGCTGCTCCAGCTTTCTTTTTAGGTCCATTGGCATGAAAAATTGTTTTCCATTCCTTCACTTTCAGTCTGGATGTATCTTTAGGTTCAAAATGAGTCTCTGGTAGACTGCAAATGGACGGGTCATGACTTCTTATCCAAAATGCAGCTCTATGGTGTTTTATGAGACCATTTAGGCCATTCACATTGAGAGTGGTTATTGAGAGATATGATTTTAATGATGTCATGTTGCCTGTGTGGTCTTTGTTTCTATAGATTGTAAAATTCTGTTCAGTATGCCTCTTGGGGCCTTTTTTCTTTTATAGAACCACCCTTAATATTTCCAGTAAGAATGGTTTGGTGTTTAAGAATTCCTTCAGTTTTTTCCAATCCTGTAAGGTCCTTATCTCTCCATCAATTCTGAATGAAAGCCTTGCTGGATAAAGGATCCTTTTCTGCATGTTATTTTTGGATAGAACTTTAAAAATAGGTGGCCAGAAGAACGGGCCTAATCCACACAGGAGAAAGCAGTTCATCAAGATTAGAGCAGAGATCAATTAATTAGAAACCATGAGCACAGTAGAGCAGATCAACAGAGCTAGAAGCTGGTTTTTTGGAAGAATAAATAAAATATATAAGCCACTGGTAAGACTTATGCAAAAGAATAGAGAAAGGACCCATATTAATAAAATCATGAATGCAAATGGAAAGGTCACAACCAACACCAATGAAATAGGAAGGATTATTAGAAATTTTAATAACACCTTTAGGCCAAGAAATTAAGCAACCTGGGAGAGATGGATGCCTTCCTGGAAACCTATAAACTACCAAGACTGAAACAGGAAAAAATTGATTTTTTAAACAGACCAATTAATTATGAAGAGATTGAAAAAGTGATTAAAAACCCTCCAAAAAACAAAACTCCAGGGCCTGATGGATTCCCTGGGGAATTGTAACAAACATTCAAAGAAGAAATAATACCTATTCTCCTGAAGCTGTTTCAAAAAATAGAAGGAAAACTACCAAAATCATTCTATGAGGCCAATATTACCTTGATCCCCAAACCAGGCAAAGACCCGATCAAAAAGGAGAATTACAGACCGATGTCCCTGACGATTATGGACGCCAAAATTCTCAACAAGATCCTAGCTAATAGGATCCAGGAGTACATTAAAAGGATTATCAATCATGACCAAGTGGGATTCATACCTGGGATGCAAGCATGGTTCAACATTCTCAAATCTATCGAGTGATAGATTATATCAACAAGAAAAAGCCAAGAAACATGTAATCCTCTCAATAGATGCAGAAAAAGCATTTGACAAAATACAGCATCCTTTCCTGATTAAAATTCTTCAGAGTATATGGATAGAGGGTACATTCCTTAATCTCATAAAAACCAAATATGAAAATCCTACAGCAAATATCATTCTCAATGCAGAAAAGCTGGAAGCCTTTCCCTAAAGATCAGGAATACGACAGGGATGCCCACTCTCACCATTATTATTCAACATAGTACTAGAAGTCCTTGGAACAGCAATCAGACAACAAAAAGGGAAAAAAGACATCAAATTGGCAAAGAAGAAGTCAAACTGTCTCTCTTCGCAGATGACAAGTACTCTATATGGAAAACTCAAAACAATTCACCCCCAAACTTCTAGAAGTTATAGAGCAATTCAGTAATGTGGCAGGATACAAAATCAATGCTCAGAAATCAGTTGCATTTCTGTACACAAACAATGAGACTAAAGAAAGAGAAATTAAGTAATCCATTCCATTTACAATAGCACCAAAAATCATATGTTATCTCGGGTTTCACTTAACCAGAGACGTAAATGATCAATATTCTAGAAACTACAAACCACTCTTGAAAGACATTGAAGAAGACATAAAAAGATGGAAAAATATTCCATGCTCATGGATCAGAAGAATAAACATAGGTAAAAAGTCCATGCTACCCAGAGCAATCTACACTTTCAATGCTATTCCAATCAAAATAACAATGACATTTTTTCAAAGAAGTATAACAAACAGACCTTAAATTTGTGTGGAACCAGAAAAGGCCCTGAATCTCCAGGGAATTGTTGAAAAGGAAAAACAAAGCTGGGGGCATCACAATGCCGGATTTCATGTTGTACTACAAAACTGTGATCACAAAGACAGCATAGTACTGGCACAAAAAAAGACACATAGACCAATGGAACAGAATAGAAAACCCAGAAATGGACCCTCAGCTCTTTGGGCAACTACTCTTTGATAAAGCAGGAAAAAACATCCAGTGCAAAAAAGACAGTCCCTTCAATAAATGGTGCTGGGAATATTGGTCAACTACATACAAAAGAATGAAACTTGACCACTCTCTCACACCATACACAGTGATAAATTCTAATGGATGAAAGACCTCGAAGTGATATAGGAATGCATCAAAATTCTAGAGGAGAGCATAGGCAGCAACCTCTACGACATCGGCCATAGCAACCTTTTTCATGACACATCTCCAAGGCAAGAGAAACAAAAGATAAAATGAACTGTGGGACTTCATCAAGATCAAAACTTCTGCACAGCCAAGGAAACAGTCAAAAAAATGAAGTGGCAGCCCACGGAATGGGAGAAGATATTTGCAAATGACACTACAGATAAAAGACTGGTATCCAAGATCTAAAAAGAACTTCTCAAGCTCAATACCCATGACAGAAATAAATCATAAAATGGGCAGAAGATATGAACAGACACTTTTCCAATGAAGACATACAAATGGCTAACAGACACATGAAAAAATGTTCAAAATCATTAGCCATCAGGAAAATTCAAATCAAAACCACACTGAGATACCACCTTACGCCAGTTAGAATGGCAAAAATAGACAAGGCAAGAGACAACAATTGTTGGAGAGGATGTGGAGAAAGGGGATCCCTCCTACATTGTTGGTGGGAATGCAAGTTGGTACAGCCACTCTGGAAACTGTGTGGAGGTCCCTCAAAAGGTTAAAAATTGAGCTACCCTATGATCCATCCATTGCACTACTTCGTATTTACCCAAAGATACAGACGTAGTGAAGAGAAGGGCCATATGCACTCCAATGTTCATAGCAGCATTGTCCACAATAGCTAATTTGTGGAAGGAGCAAAGATGCCCTTCAATAGACGACTGGATGAAGAAGATGTGGTCCGTTTATACAATAGAATTTGGAAGAAATTTAAAATGATATGAATGAAATGCAATCATTTTCTCTGAAGTGTCTACAGCAAACACTATTCTCAACGGGGAAAAGCTGGAAGTCTTTCCTTAAGATCAGAAACACGAGAAGGATGCCCACTCTCACCACTATTATTCAACATAGTACTAGAAATCCTGGCAACAGCAATCAGACAACAAAAAGGGATAAAAGGTATCCAAATCGGCAAAAAGGAAGACCAACTTTCTCTCTTCTGAGATGACATGATACTCTATATGGAAAACCCTAAAGAATCCACTCCCAAACCATTAGAAGTTATAGAGCAATTCATTAATATGGCAGGATACAAAATCAATGCTCAGAAATCAGTTGCATTTCTATACACGATCAATGAGACTGAAGAAAAAGAAATTAGGGAATCCATCCCATTTACAATAGCACCAAAACCCATACGTTACCTTGGAATTAACTTAACCAGAAACGTAAAGGTTCCATATTCTAGAAACTATAAATCACTCTTGAAAGACATTGAGGAAGACACAAAAAGATGGAAAGATATTCCATGCTCATGGTTCGGAAGAACTAACAGAGTTAAAATGTCCATGCTACCCAGAGCAATCTATACTTTCAATGCTATCCCGATCAAAATACCGATGACATTTTTCTAGGAACTGGAACAAATAGTTCTTAAATTTGAATGGAACCAGAAAGGCCCCGAGTCTCCAAGGAACTGTTGAAAAGGAAAAACAAAGCTGGGGGCATCACAATTCCGGATTTCGAGCTGTACTACCAAGCTGTGATCACAAAGACACCATGGTACTAGCACAAAAACAGACACACAGACAAATGGAGCAGGATAGAGAACCCAGAAATGGACCCTCGGCTCTTTTGGCAACTAATTTTTGACAAAGCAGGAAAAAACATCCATTGGAAAAAAGACAGTCTCTTCAATAAATGGTGCTGGGAAAATTGGACAGCTACATGCAAAAGAATGTAACTTTACCCCTCTCTCACACCATACACAAAGATAAACTCCAAATGGATGAAAGACCTCGATGTGAGACAGGAATCCATCTAAATCCTAGATGAGAACATAGGCAACAACTCCTGCGACATCATCCAAAGCAACCTTTTAATGACACATCCCCAAAGGCAAGAGAATCGAAAGATAAAATGAACATGTGGGACTACATCAAGATAAAAAGCTTCTGCACAGCCAAGGAAACAGTCAAAAAAACTAAGAGGCAGCCCACGGAATAGGAGAATATATTTGCAAATGATACTACAGATAAAAGACTGATATCCAAGATCTACAAAGAACTTCTCAAACTCAATACATGAGAAACAAATAAACAAATCATAAAATGGGCAGAAGATATGAACAGACACTTTTCCAATGAAGACATACAAATGGCTAACAGACACATGAAAAAATGTTCAAAATCATTAGCCATCAGGAAAATTCAAATCAAAACCACACTAGGATACTACCTTACGCCACTTAGAATGGTAAAAATCAACAAGGCAGGAAACAGCAATTGCTGGAGAGGATGTGGAGAAAGGGGATCCCTCCTACATTGTTGGTGGGAATGCAAGTTGGTACAGCCACTCTGGAAAACGGTGTGGAGGTCCCTTAAAAAGTTAAAAATTGAGCTACCCTATGACCCAGCCATTGCAATACTGGGTAATTTACTCCAAGGATACAGACGTAGTGAAGAGAAGGGCCATATGCACCCCAATGTTCATAGTAGCATTGTCCACAATAGCTAAATCGTGGAAGGAGCCGAGATGCCCTTCAACAGATGACTGGATTAAGAAGCTGTGGTCCATATACACAATGGACAGTTATCAGAAAGAACGAGTTCTCAACATTTGCTGCAACATGGACGGCACTGGAGGAGATAATGCTAAGTGAAATAAGTCAAGCAGAGAAAGAGAAGTATCATATGATTTCTCTCATCTATGGAACATAAGAACTAGGAAGATCGGTAGGAGTAGGACTGGAAGAATGAAGGGGGGGTAAACAGAAGGGGGAAGGAAGCATGAGAGACTATGGACTCTAGGAAACAACCTGAGGGCTTCAGAGGGGAGGGGGTGGGGGATTGGTATAGGCTGGTGAGGGGTATTAAGGAGGGCACATATTGCATGGGGCAGTGGGTGTTATACGCAAGTAACAAATCATGGAATATTACATCAAAAACTATAGATGTACTCTGTGGTGACTAACATAACATAATAAAAATTTATTATAAATAAAACAAAAGAACCCTCCCCCAGTAGACCTGAACATCAACTCACTCAAATTTTACTGTTCAAGGAGGCCTACAATGCTTCAGATATAGAGGAAAATAGTATTTAGCACCCTTTGTACTTTTATTCTTTATTTTTGTTATTATTTTTCATTTAAAATGTTTTTCAATTCTTTTATAGTATTATTTCTTATTTTGTGTATATGTATTTATACACTTTATACATATACATATTGTACATATTATTTTATTGTATATTTTTATTTCATTGTAATTTATATTATTTTTTTCTTTCTTAATTTTATATCTAGATTATTTTATAATGCAGTTGAAAACACACCCAGGATCTAGTTTTTGTTGTTGTTATTGCTGTTGATTTTTTTTTTTTTCATTTTCTTTCTTCTTTTCTATTCTGGAGAAAATGATGAGCTGGAGAAATTCTCCCCTGAAGAAAGGACAGGTGGTAGTTCTCACAGCCAGGGATTTAATCAATACAGACACAAGTAGAATGTTTGAATGAGAATTTAAACAAAAATTATAAGGATACTAGCGGAGCTTGACAAACCATAGAAGATACTAGAGAATACGTTATTGCAGAGTTAAAAGAACTAAAATCTAGCCAGGCCAAAATTAAAAATGCTATAACGAGATGCAGTCATAGTGGAGGCCATAAAAACAAGGATGGATGAATCAGAGGAATGAATTGGTGAAAAAGTAGATAAAATTAAGGAAAATAATGAAGTTGGAAAGAAGAGGGAAGGAAAGGTAATAGACCACGAATGTAGACTTAGGGAACTCAGTGACTTATTAAAACAGAAGAACATTCATATCATAGCAGTCCCAGAAGATGAAGAGAGAGAAAAAGAGGCAGAAGGTTTATTCAAATAAATTATAGCTGAAAACTTCCCTAATCTGAGGAAGGAAGACATCAAAATCCAAGGAGGATAAAGAACCCCCATTAAATTCAACAAAAGCTGACCATTGCCAAGGTATATCATAGTCAAATTCACAAAATACACAGACAAGGAGAGAATCCTGAAAGCAGCAAGGGAAAAAAAGTCCTTAAACTACAAAGGAATCCAGGTCACGTTCTCAGGATATCTGTCCACAGAACCTTGGCAGGCCTAAAAGAAATGGCAGGAAATATTTAACATGCTGAAAGGGGAAAATATGCAGCCACAAGGTTTTTATCCAGCAAGGCTGTCATTCAGCATAGAAGGAGAGATAAAGAGTTTCCAAGGCAAATAAAAACTGAAGGAATTTTTGACCACTAAATGAGACTTGGAAGAAATTTTAAGGGGTACTTTTTAAGTGGAGAAAAAAAAGCAACAAAGACTAGAAAGAACCAGAGAACATTATGAGACACAACACTGTACAGATAACACAATGATACTAAATTTGTATCTTTCAATGATCACTCTGAAGGTAACTAGTTTAAATACTCCAATCAAAAGACAACAAGTATCAGAACGTTTTAGAAAACAAGATCCATCTATATGCTGCCTTCAAGAGGTTTATTTTAAACTGGAAGACGTTCACAAATTAAAAGTAAGGGGATGGACAACCATCTATGATGCTAATGGACATCAAAAGAAAACCAGTTTGGCCATACTTACATCAGACAAACTAGATTTTAAAACAAAGACTATAAAAAGAGATGGAGATGGGCATTATATAAAAATTAAGAGGTCTATACATAAAGAAGATCTAACAACTGTAAACGTTTATACCCCAACTTGGGAGCACCCAAATATAGAAATTAATTAATAATAAGCATAAAGAAACTCATTCATAATAATACAATAGTGGTAGGGGAACTTTGCACCCAACTTCCAGTAGTAGACAGATCATCTAAGCAGAAAATCAATAAGGAAACAATGGCTTTGACTGACACACTGGACTAGATGTTCTTAAGAGATATATTCAAAGCATTTCATCCTAAACCTGTAGAATGCACACTCTTTTTGAGTGCACATGGAAAATTCTCTAGAATAGGTCACATACTGGGCCACAAATCAGGCCTCAATGAGTACAAAAAGATTGAGATCACACAATTCATATTTTCAGGCCATAACACTATAAAGTTGAACTCAACCATAGGAAAAAAAATTGGAGGGGCGCCTGGGTAGCTCAGTCATTAAGCGTCTGCCTTCAGCTCAGGGCGTGATCCCGGTGTTCTGGGATCGAGCCCCACATCAGGCTCCTCCACTGGAAGCCTGCTACTTCCTCTCCCACTCCCCCTGCTTGTGTTCCCTCTCTCGCTGGCTGTCTCTCTCTGTGTGTCAAATAAATAAATAAAAAACCTTTAAAAAATTGGAAAGACCACAAATACATGGAGGTTAAGAACATCTTACTAAGGAATGAATGGGTTAACCAGGAAATTAAAAAGAAAATTAAAAAATATATATAGAAGCAAATGAAAAAGAAAACATGACAGTTAAAAACCTTTGGGATGTAGCAAAGGCAGTTGTAAGAGGGAAGTATATTGCAATACAGGCCTACCTCAAGAAGCAGTAAAGTCTCAAATAAACAACCTAATTTCATACTTAAAGAAGCTGGAAAAGGAACAGCAAATAAAGACTAATGCCAGCAGAAGGGAAATAATAAATATTAGAGCAGAAATAAATGTCATAGAAACAAAGAAAAAAAACAGTAAAACAGATTAATGAAACCAAGAGCTGGCTCTTCTAAAGAATTAATAATATTGATAAACCTCTAGCCAGACTTATCAAAAAGAAAAGAGAAGATCACCTGGGTGGTTCAGTCAGTTAAGCACCTGTCTTTGGCTCAGGTCATGGTCCACGGGTTCTGAGAGCAGGCCCCACCTTGGGCTCTCTGCTCGGTGGGAAGTCTGCTTCTCCCTTTGACCCTCCTGGTGCTCATGTTTACTCTCTCAAATTAAGATAAAATCTTTTTAAAAAGAAAGAAAAGAGAAAGGGCCCAAATAGATAAAATCACAAGTGAAAGAAGAGAAATCACAAACAACACCACAGAATTACAAACAACTAAAAGAGAATACCATGAAAAATTATATGCTAAAAAAGTGGGCAACCTGAAAGAAATGGACAATTTCCTAGAAACGTATGAACCACCCAAACTGAAACAGGAACAAATAGAGAATTTGAGCAGATCCAGAGCCAGAAAATAAATTGAACCATTAATAAAAAATCTCCAAAGAAACAAAACAAAACAAAAAAACACCACCAAAAGTCCAGGGCCAGATGGCTTCCCAGGGGAATTCTACCAAACATTTAAAGAGGAGTTAATACCTATTCTCAAACTGTATGGAGGTTCCTCAAAATGTTTAAATTAGACGGGTGCCTGGGTGGCTCAGTCATTAAGATTCTGCCTTCGGCTCAGGGCATGATCCTGGAGTTCTGGGATCTAGCCCCATGTCAGGCTCTTCTGCTGGGAGCCTGCTTCTTCTTCTCCCACTCCCCTTGCTTGTGTTCCCTCTCTCACTGGCTCTCTCTCTCCCTCTCTGTCAAATAAATAAATAAAATCTTTAAAAAAATGTTTAAATTAGAAATACCCTACAATTCAGCAATTGTAGTACTAAGTATTTATCCAAATGATACAAAAATACAAATTCAAAGGGATACATGCACTCCCTTTACGTTTATAGCAGCATTGTCAACAATAGCTGAGCTATGGAGAGAGCCCAATTGTCCATTTTTCTGATGAATGGATAAAGAAGATCTGTTATATATATGCAATGTAATATCATTCAGCCACCAAAAAGAATGAAATGTTGCCATTTGCAAGGACATGGATGGAGTTAAAGTGTATTATGCTAAGTGAAATAAGTCAGTCAGAAAAGACAAATACCATATGACCTCATTCATATGTGGAATTTAAGAAAAAATACAGATGAACATGAGGGAAGGGGGAAAGAAAAAAAAGGAAGAGGAAAACAAACTATAAGTGACTCTTAACAATGGAGAACAAACTGAAGGTTGGTGGAGAAAGGTGGGTGGGGCATGAGTTAGATGGGTGATGGGTATTAAAGAAGGCACTTGTTGTGATGAGCCCTGGGTGTTGCATGTAAGTGATGAATCTCTGAATTGTACTCCAGAAACTAATACTGCACTGTATGTTAACTAACAAAATTTAAATTAAAAAATTAAAAAAAAAACATTGGGGTGCACATATCCGTTCAAATCAGTACTTTTGTATCCTTTGGGTAAATATCTACCAGTGCAATTGCTGGATCACAGGGTAGTTCGTGCAAATTTTTGAGGAACCTCCATAATGTTTTCCAGAGTGACTGCATCAGTTTGCATTCCATCCAACAGTGCAAGAGGGTTCCCTTTTCTCAGTCTCCTTGCCAATAGCTGTTGTTTCTTTTTTTTTTTTTTTGTATTGTTAATTTTAGTCATTCTGACATGTGTGAGTTGGTATGTCATTTTGGTTTTGATTTGTATTTCCCTGTTGGTGAGTGATGTTGAGCATTTTTTCACGTGTCTGTTAGCCCTCTGGATGTCTTCTTTGGAAAAATGTCTATTTATGTCTTCTGTCCTTTTCTTAACTGGATGATATGGTTTTTGGACATTGAATTTGATAAGTTCTTTCAGGATTTTGGATACTAACCCTTTATGAGCTATGTTATTTGCAAATATCTTCTCTCACACAGTATAGTTTTCTTCATTGTTTCCTTCACTCTGCAGAAGCATTTTATCTTGATAAAATCCCAATAGTTCATTTTTGTTTGTTTGTTTCCCCTTGCCTCCAGAGACGTGTCTAGTATGGAATTGCTCCAACCAAGGACAAAGGGATTTCTGCCTGAGTTCTCTTCCAGGAGTTTGATGGATTCTTGTCCCATATGTGGGTATTTAAACCACTTTGAGTTTAATTTTGTGTATGATGAAAGTCATCCAATTTCTTTCTTCTGTATGTGACTGTCCAGTTTTCCCAATACCATTTGTTGAAGAACTGTCATTTGTCCATTAGATATTCCTTCCTGCTTTGTCAAACATTAGTTGACCATATAGTTGTGGGTCCATTTCTGGGCTTTGTATTCTGTTCCATTGATCTATGCGTTTGTTTTTCTGCCAGTACCATTCTGTCTTGATGACTACAAATTTGTCATAATAGCTTGAAGTCTGGAATCGTGATGCTTCCAATTTTGTTTTTCTTTTTCAAATTTTCATTGGCTCTTCAAGGTCTTTTGTGTTTCCATTCAAATTTTAGGATTGTTTGTACTAGCTCTGTGAAAAATCCTGGCGGTATTTTGGTATGGATTGCATTAAAAGTTTAGGTTACTTTGGGTAGTACAAACATCTTAATAATGATCGTCCTTCCAACCCATGAACATGGAATGCTTTATCATTTCTTTGTGTCCTCTTCAATTTCTTTCAAAAGTGTTCTATAGTCTGTTTGTTTTTTTACCTCTTTTACCTCTTTACTTAGGTTTATTCCTAGGTATCTTATTGTTTTTGGTGCAATTGCAAATGGGATTGATTCCTTGATTTCTCTTTCTGCTGCTTCATTATTGGTGCATATAAATGCAACATATTTCTTCATGTTAGCTGTACATCCTGCAATATTGCTGAATTCACGTATAAAGTCCAGCAAATGCTTGGGGAGTCTTTTGGGTTTTCTACATAGAGTAACATGTAGTCTGCAGTAGTGAAAATTTGATTTCTTCCTCGCTGACTTGAATGATTTTTATTTATTTTTGTTATCTGATTGCTGAGGCTAAGGATTACATAGTACTAAAGAACAGATTAAAGAACAATGGTGAGAGTGGACATCCCTGTCTTGTTCCTGACCATAGAGAAAAAGCTCTCAGTTTTTCCCCATTGAGGATGATATTAGCTGTAGGTTTTTTGTATATGGCCTTTATGTTGAGGCATGTTCTATCTATACGTACTTTGTTGAGGGGTTTTTTTTTTTTTAAATCAAGAATGGATGCTGTAGGGGCACCTGGGTGGCTCAGTCCATTAAGCTTCTGCCTTTGGCTTGGGTCATGATCTTAGGGTCCTGGGGTCGAGCCCCATGCCCAGCTCCCTGCTCAGTGGGGAGCCTGCTTCTCCTTCTCCCTGTGCCTGCCACTCTTCCTGCTTGCACTCTCTTTCTCTCTTTCTCAATATCTCTCTGTCAAATAGATGAATAGAATCTTTTAAAAAAATGAATGGATGCTATATTTTGTGAAATGCTTTTTCTGCATCTGTTGACAGGATCATGATTCTTATCCTTTTTAAAAAAACTAATCTAGTGTATCACATTGAGTTAATTGCAAATATTGAACCACCTTTGCAGCCCAGGAATAAATCCCACCTCATTGTGATGAATAATTCTTTTAATGTACTGTTGGATGTGACTTCCTAGTATCTTGAGAATTTTTGGCATCTGTGTTCATCAGTGATATTGCCTTATAATTCTTTTTTATAGTGAGGTCTTTATCTGGTTTTGGAATCACAGTAATGCTTGCTCTGTAGAATGAGGTTGGAAATTTTCCTTTCATTTCTATTTTTTTGGGGGGAATGATTTTATAAGAATAGGTATTAACTCCTCTTTAAATGTCTGGTACAATTCCCCTGGAAGTTATCTAGTCCAGGACTTTCGTTTGTTGGGAGATTTTTAGTTACTGATTCGATTTTTCTGCTGGTTATGGGCCTGTTCAAATTTTGTATTTCTTCCAATTTCAGCTTTGGTAGTTTGTATGATTCTACGAATTTGTCCATTTCTTCCAGAATGCCCAGTTTGTTAGCATATAATTTTTCATAATATTCTCTTTTGTTTATATTTCTGTGGTGTTAATCATGATCTCTCCTCTTTCATGGTCCTTTCTCTTTTCTTTTTGATAAGCTTGGCTAGGGGTTTATCAATTTTGTTAATTATTTCAAGGTACCAGTTCTTAGTTATTTTGATCTGTTCTACTGTTATTTTTGTTTGTTTGTGTCTATATTGTTTATTTCTGCTCAATTCTTTATTATTAATTTTTTTTCTGCTGGATTTAGCCTTTACTTTCTGATCCTTTCTAGTTCCTTCATGTCAATATTGCAATATACTTCCATCTTAGGACTTGTCTTTGCTGTATCCAAATGTTTTGGGCTGTCATGTTTTCTTTTTCATTTGCTTCCATGTACTTTTTAATTTCTTATTTAATTTCCTGGTTAACCTATTCATTCTTTAGTAGGCTGTTCTTTAACCTCCACGTATTTGTGGTCTTTCTTAATTTTTCTTGTGCTTGACTTCAAGTTTCATAGCATTGTGGTCTGAAAATATGCATATGATCTCAATGTTTTTGTACTTGTTGAGGGCTGCTTTATTACCCAGGATATGATCCATTGCAGAATGTTCTCTGTGCACTTGAAAAGAATGTGTATTCTGCTGCTTTATCATAAAATGTTCTGAATATACCTGTTAATATACCTGTTATCTGGTCTAGTTTGTCAGTGACAGCCATTGTTTCCTTGTTGATTTTCTGCTTAGAAGATCTGTCCATTGCTTTGAGTGGGGTGTTAAAGTCCCCTATTATTATTGTATTATTGTCAATGAGTTCCTTTATGTTTGCTATTAATTGCTATTAATTGATTTGTATATTTGGTTATCTCATTGTAGGGGCATAAGTATTTACTACTATTATGTCTTCTTAATGAATAGACCCCTTAATTATGATATCATGTCATTGTTCATCTCATGTTACAGCCTTTGTTTTAAAATCTAGTTTGTCTGGTATAAGTTTGGTACTCTGGCTTTCTTTTGACATTCATTAGCATAGTAGGTGGTTCTCTGCCTCCTCACTTTCAATCTGCAAGTGTCTTTAAGTGTATAATGAGTCTCTTGTGGGGAGGATATAGGTGGACCTTTTTAAAAAAAGTCTATTATGACACCCCATGTCTTTTGATTGGAACTTTTAGTCCATTTACATTCAGAGTGATTATAGATTTACATGAATTTAGTGTCATTTTGTTACCTGTAGTGTTGGTGTTTCTCGTGTTGTTCTCTGTTCCTTTCTAGTGTATGTTGCTTTTGTTCATTGTCCCCAAAGGAAGTATACCCTGTAATATTTCATGTGGGGCTGATTTACTGGTAATGAACTCCTTTAGTTTTTTGTTTCTCTGGGAAATTCTTTATCTCTCCTTCTATTCTCAATTACAGACTTGTTGCATAAAATACTGTTGGCTACAGAAATTTCCCATTCAGTATATTGAATATATTCTGCCCCTGTCTCGGCTCTTACCATATTTCTGTAGGAAGATATATTGTGTACCTGATCTGCCTTCACTTGTAGGTTAACAACTTTTTTCTCTTGCGGCTTTCAGGATTCTTTCCCTGTCTGTGTATTTTGTGAATTTTACTATAACACGTTGGCGATGGCCACCTTTTGATGAATGTAATGGGAACTCTCTGTACTTCTTGGATTCAGTGTCTGTTTCCTTAACCAGATTATGCAAGTTTTCAGCTTTGTTTTGCTCAAAACTAAAAGGCAGCCCACGGAATGGGAGAAGATATTTGCAAATGACACTACAGATAAAAGATTAGTATCGAAGATCTACAAAGAACTTCTCAAACTCAATACATGTGAAACAAATAATCAAATCAAAAAATGGGTAGAAGATATGAACAGACACTTTTCCAATGAAGACATACAAATGGCTAACAGAGATATGAAAAAATGTTCAACAACATTAGCCATTAGTAGGAGAAGAAAGAAAGTGTTAAAGAAAGGGGGGTAATTTGAAGGGGGAATGTAGTATGAGAGACTATGGATTCTGAGAAACAAACTGAGGGCTTCAGAGGGGAGGGGGATGGGGGAATGGGATAGGCTGGTGATGGGTTGTAAGGAGGGCATGTATTGCATTGTGTACTGGGTGTTTTACGCAACTAATGAATCATGGAACTTTACATCAAAAGCCAGGGATGTACTGTATGGTGACTAACATAATAACAAAATATTATTATAAAAAAATTAGTTTCTGTGGTAGAACTTTCTGATTCATCTGTTTCATGTAACACCCAGTGCTCCTTATATCACGTGTCCTCCTTAACAGCCATCACCCAATTATCTCTTCCCACCACCCACCTCTCCTCCAGGAACCCTCACTTTGTTTCCTAGAGTTCAGCTTACTTATAGATTGCCTCCCTCTCAATTTTCATCTTATTTTATTTTTCCTTCCTTTCCCCTATGTTCATCTGTTTTGTTTCTTAAATTCCACATATGATTTAAATCAGTAGTATTTTTCTCTTTCTTTCTGACTTATTTCATTTCCCATAATACCCTATAGTACCATACATGTCATTTCAAATAGTTAGATTCATTCTTTATGATGGCTAATAATATATATATAGATAGATGATAGATAGATAGATAGATAGATGATAGATATAGATATAGAGAGATAGATAGCTATATAATATATATATTTATCTATATCTATATATATATTTATCTTCTTTATCCATTGAATCATGGAAATATTATCTATCTATCTATATTTATATATATATTTATCTATCTATCTATATACATCACTCTCTATATACATTTATCTATCTTCTTTATCCATTGAATCATGGAAATATTATCTATCTATCTATATTTATATATATATTTATCTATCTATCTATATACATCACTCTCTATATACATTTATCTATCTTCTTTATCCATTGAATCATGGAAATATTATCTATCTATCTATATTTATATATATATTTATCTATCTATCTATATACATCACTCTCTATATACATTTATCTATCTTCTTTATCCATTGAATCATGGAAATATTATCTATCTATCTATATTTATATATATATTTATCTATCTATCTATATACATCACTCTCTATATACATTTATCTATCTTCTTTATCCATTGAATCATGGAAATCTTGGCTCTTTCCATATTTTGGCTATTGTGGATATTGCTGCTATAAACACTGGTGTGCATCAGTATGCAATCATTATGTTTGTATCCTTTGGATAAATACCTAGTAGTGCAATTGCTGGGTTGTCGGGTAGCTCTATTTTTCTTTCTGTGGAACTTCCATGTGGGTTTCCAGAATCACTGCACAAGTACGCATTCCCAGCAACAGTATTAGAGTTTTCCCCTTTCTCTGCATCCTTGCCAACATCTGTTGTTTCCTGACTTGTTGACTTTAGCCATTCTGACCAGTGTGAGGTAGTATCTCATTGAGGTTTTGATTTGTATTTCCCTGATGCCAAGTGATGTTGAACATTTTTTCATGTGTCTGTTGTCCATTTGTATATCTTCTTTGAGGAAATGTGTGTTTGTGGTCCAGTTCATAGTCCATTCTTTGGCATGTGATTATCCGCTTTTCCCAACACCATTTGTTGAAGAAACTGTCTTTTTTCCATTGTATATTCGTTCCTGTTTTGTCAAAGATTAACCATATTTTTGAGGGGACATTTATGGGTTCTCTAGTCTGTTCCATTGATCTATGTGTCTGTTTTTGTGTCAGTACCATACTGTCTTGATGATTACAGCTTTGTAATACAGTTTGAAGCCTGGAATGGTGCTGCCTCCAGCTTTGGTTTAGCTTCTCAACTTTCCATTGGCTATTCAGGGTCTTTTCTGGTTCCCTACAAATTTAAGGATTGTTTGTTCTAGCTCAAGGAAAAATGTTAATAGTATTTTGATAGGGCTTACAATGAATGTGTAGATTGCTTTGCATAGCATAGACAATTCAACAATATTTGTTCTTTAAATTGATGGAATCTTTTTCCATTTCTTTGTGTCATCCTCAATTTCTTTCATAAATGTTCTATAATTTTAGATGACAGATCCTTTATCTCTTTGGTTAAGTTTATTCCTAGGTATCTTATGGCTTTGGTGCAATTGTAAATGGTATCCATTCCTTGATTTCTCTTTCTTCTGCTTCATTTTGGTGTATACAAATGCAACTGACTTCTGCGCATTGATTTTATATCCTGCAACTTTGCTGAATTACTCTAACAGTTCTAGCAATTTTTGGGTGGAGTGTTTCAGGTTGTCTTTATAGAGTATCATGGCCTCCACACAGAGTGAAAGTTTGACTTCTTTGCTGATTTTAATGCCTTTTACTTCTTTTTGTTGTCTCATTGCTGATGCTAGGACTTCTATTCTACTATTACTAGGTTGAACAACAGTGATGAGAGTGGACTTCTCTGTCATGTTCCTGACCTTAGGGGAAAAGCTGTCAGTTTTTCCTTGTTGAGAATGATATCCCCTGTGGTCTTTGATATATGGCTTTTATGATATTGAATTATTTTCTATCCCTACATGGTGGATAGTTTTTATCAAGAAAGGATGCTGTATTTTGTCAAATGCTTTTTCTGCATCAGTTGAGAGGATCACATGGTTTTTGTTCTTTATTTTATTATTGTGGTGTATGACATTAATTGATCTGTGGATGTTGAACCACACTTGCAGCCTAGGGATAAATCACACTTGGTTGTGGTGAATAACCCTTTTAATTTACTGTTGGATCATATTAGCTAGTATCTTGGTGAGAATTTTTGCATCCATGTTCATCAGGGATATTGGTCTTCAATTCTTTATGGTGGGATCTTTGTCTGGTTTTTGGGATCAAGGTTATGCTGGCTTCATAGAATGGTTTGGAAGTTTTCCTCCCATTCCTGTTTTTTGAAACAGGTTCAGAAGAATAGGTATTCTTCTTTCGGTGTTTGGTAGAATTCTGCTGGGAGGCCATCTGGCCCTGGACTCTTCTTCGGAGCTTTTTGATTACTGATTCAATTTCTTTGTTGGTTATGGATCTGTTCGGGTTTTCTATTTCTTCCTATTTAATTTTGTTGGTTTATATGTTTCTGAGAATGCAGCCATTTCCTCCAGATTGCCTAATTAGTTGGCATATAGTTGCTCATAATATTCTAATTGTTTGCATTTCTTTGGCATTGTTTGTGATTTCTTCTCTTACATTCATGATTTTATTTGTTTGGGTCCTTTCTCTTTTCTTCTTGAGATGTCTGGCTAAGTGGTTATTGATCTTATTAAGTCTTTCAAAGAACCAGCTCCTAGTCTCATTGATCAGTTCTACTGTTTTTTTTTTTTAATCTCTATGTCATGGATATTTGCTCTATTCTTTGTTATTTCTCTTCTTCTGCTGGATTTAGGCTTTATTTGCTGTTCTTTGTCCAGCTCCTTTACATGTTAGGTTAGGTTGTGTGTTTGAGACTTTTGTTGTTCCTTGAGAAGGTCCTTTATTGGTGTATACTTTCCTCTTAGGACAGCCTTTGTGGCATCTCAAACGTTCTGAACTTTTGTGTTTTCATTTTCATTTGTTTCCATGTATTTTTAATATTCTTCTTTAATTTCCTGGTTGACCCATGCATTCTTTAGTAGGATGCTCTTTAACCTCCATGTATTTGTGTTCCTTTCAATTTTTTTGTTGTGATTGAGTTTAATTTTCAAAGCATTATGGTCTGAAAATATGCATGGTGTAATCTAAATCTTTTATTACTGTTTGAGACCTGATTTGTGACTAAGTATATGATCTATTCTGGTGAATGTTGCATGTGCACTCAGGATGAATATGTTTTCTGTTGCTTTGAATAAAATGTTCTGAATATATCTGTGAAGTCCATCTGGCCCAGTGCATCATTCAAAGCCTTTTTGCCCCTGTTAGTATTTTGCTTAGATGATCTGTTCATTGCTGTGAGTTGGGTGTTAACCTCCCCTACTATTATTATATTATTATCAATGTGTTTGAATTTTCTTATTAATTGTTTTATATATTTAGCTGCTCTCAACTTAGGGGTGTAACTATTTACAATTGTTAGATCTTATTGTTGTATAGATCCTTTTATTCTGATATAGTTTTCTTCTTCATCTCTTTCTCTCTCTTTTTTTTTAAGATTTTATTTATTTATTTGACAGAGAGAGAGACAGGCAGCGAGAGAGGGAACACAAGCAGGGGGAGTGGGAGAGGAAGAAGCAGGCTCCCAGCAGAGAACCCTGATGTGGGGCTCGATCCCAGAATACTGGGATCATTCCCTGAACTGCAGGCAGATGCCCAATGACTGAGCCACTCAGGCGCCCCAGCCTTCTTCATCTCTTATTAGTCTTTGTTTTAAAATCGAGTTTGTCTCATATAAGGATTGCTACTCCAGCTTTCTTTTGATGTCCATTAGCTTGCTAAATGGTTATTCACCCTCTCACTTTGAATCTGAGGTGTCTTTGGTTCTAAAATGAGTCTCTTATAGGCAGCGTATCGAAGGGTCTTTTTTTAAAATCCAATCTGATACACTGTGTCTTTTGATTGGGGCATTTAGTCCATTTACATTTATTTATTTTTTTTAAAGATTTTATTTATTTATTTGACAGAGACAGATAGCCAGTGAGAGAGAGAACACAAGCAGGGGGAGTGGGAGAGGAAGAAGCAGGCTCCTAGTGGAGGAACCTGATGTGGGGCTTGATCCCAGAACGCCAGGATCACGCCCTGAGCCGAAGGCATAGACGCTTAATGACTATGCCACCCAGGAGCCCCTAGTCCATTTACATTTAGAGTAATTATTGAAAGATGTGAATTTAGTGTCACGTTATTACTTGTAAAGTCACTGTTCTTGTATATTGTCTCTGTTCCTTTCTGGTCTTTGTTATGTTTGGGTTCTCTCTTTGCTGAAAGGATCCCCTAAATACTTTCTTGCAGGCCTGGTTTAGTGATCACAAATTCTTTTAGTTTCTGTTTATCTTGGAAACTTTTTATCTGTCTTTCTATTCTGAATGACAGCCTTGCTGGATAGACTATTTTTAGGTTGCATATTTTTCTCATGTAGTACATTGAATATATCATGCCAGTCCTTTCTGGAGTGTCAATTCACTGTGGACAGATCCGCTGCCAGCCTTATATGTATAGCATTGTAGGTTAAGGACCTCTTGTTCTGAGCTGTTTTCAGGATTTTCTCTTTATCTTTGAAATTCACTTTACTATTATATGTTGAGATGTTGACCTATTTTTATTGATTTTCAGGGGAGTTCTCTGTGCCTCCTAGATTTGAATGTCTGTTTCGATTTGAATGTCTGTTTCCTTCCCCAGATTAAGGGAGTTCTCAGGTATAATTTGCTCAAAGAAACCTTCTGCCTCTCTCTCTCTCTCTCTCTCTCTTTCTCTCTCCATCTTCTGGGAGCCTTACTATCCAAATAATTTTGCTTTATGGAATTGCTGAGTTCTTGAAGTCACCCTTTGTGATCTAGTAGCTGTCTTTCTCTCTTTTCAGCTTCCTTATTTCTATTATTTTGTCTTCTATATCACTGACTCTCTCTTCTGCCTCGTTTATTCTTGCTGTTAGAACCTCCATTTGTGACTGAGTGTCAGTCATAGCATTTTTAATTTCAACCTGATTCAATTTTAGTTCTTTTATTTCTACAGTTGGGATTATCTAGTGCCTTCTGTGCTTTTTTCAAGCCCAGCTAGTATCTTTATTCATTGTTTAAAATTCTAGTTCAGGCATCTTATTTTTATCTATATTGATTAAATCCCTGGCAGTGAGTACTACTTTCTGTTGTTTATTTTGGGGTGCATTTCTCTGTCTAGTTTTTATGTACAGAAACAAATAAAAGAAGGAGAGATAAAGAACAACAATAGCAACAACAGAAAAAACCAAACACAACAAAACAGAAGAAAACAGAAACAGAATAAAATAAGAAAAAAATCACACAAGAAACAAAACAGAAGAAAAACTAGATCCTGGGTGTATTTTCTTCTGTTTTTTAAAAGAAACTTTACCCCAAATTAGGAGAGAAAGAAAAATATATATGCTGTTCTATATTATTGGTAGATTTGGTACTGGCCAGTTTTTCTTACTGGTCTTCCTGAATAGGGGCCTGTTGTGTTGATCTTAAGGTGCCCTTGCAATTGTAGAAATGTGCCTTCCTTGCCAGGAAGTCAGGCTCAGTGTAACTGGCTCTGGATTCCACTATGTTGTGCTGTTTTGTCCCTGATGGATTTCAGCACTGGTGGGGGGAATGAAAATGGTGGTGCCCTACTCTCTATTCCTAGAACTGTTAGTAAATGCTCCCCCCACTCTTCAGGTAGCCCTCACAGAAAAGTCACTTTTGTCTTCCTAGTTTGATCTGACCTCTGTGTTCACCCAGCCTATGACCAAACGTTTTTTTTCTCAGTCATGCCACTGAGTTTTAAGTCTCCATATTTTAGGGACTCCTGCAGCCTGGACCCATGCTGTTCCTCTGAGGGAGGGAGGAAGGGAGGGGAATCTCGCCACACTTCTGCCTTTTCCTGGGCCCCTGATTGGAGCCCTGTCATGTGATCATGGAGTGGTTCACAGTTTATGGCAATACTGAGCAGAAAACCATCACCTAGACTTGCTGTTTTCAGCCCACTTCCCTGCTCCAATGCCTGGGAACTCTGCCACACTCAAGAACCCCTGTTCTTCCTGTAACCCCAGGGATCCTGAGACTATGCTCTTCTACCTAGGATTCTACCCCACTTCACCACCTGAGTACCTTTAATGCAGGGACGTCCCCTAGAGTAGTCAACATATAAAAGTTCTGATTTTGTGTTCCTCTGCTTATAATCCTTTGCATTAACCTCCTTAAGCTGGATCCTTCCCCACCACTGTATCCTCTGATATGTCACCCTGGATTCAAGTCTCCACACCTCCTATCTTCCAAAAAGAGATCACTTCTCTATTTGTAGAATTGCAGCATTTCTTTTCTTTGATCTCTGAGTGATTTTGCAGGTGTTCAGAACAATATGATAACTATTTAGCTGAATTCCAGGTACTAGATGAACTTAGGGTCCTGTATTCCTTGGCCATCTTAACTCCTTGCTTTTCCCGTTCTTTTTTTAAGGATGAATTCCTCATCTCCTCCTTTCGTTGTGGAAAAAAAAAGAAGGGGTGCTAGATCAGAGTGTGTTTTGGTCTGTTTGTTAAAGAAGTTAGATCCAAAACATAAAATACCAAAAAGAAAAAAAAAGAGAAAGAAAGAAAGCTAGATCTTAGGTGTGTTTTTTTTTTGTTGTTGTTGTTAAAAGAAGCTAGATCCAAAAAGGAAAAAAAAATTAATAAATTAAAATAAATAAAATAAATAAAAACTGTACAATAAAAGTACAAAGGAAGTTCCTATTTTCCCTAGAGCTGAAGGCTTGTGGTACTCTGTGATCAGTAGACTTGGTGCATGCTAGGGGTTCATGCTGATTTTCTGGTGGAGGACCCTCTCGCACTGACTCTCAGGTGGACTTGCTGCAGTGAAGATGCACTTTCAGGGTGTGGGGGAGGGGTACTTGGTGTGATGGGTTCTGGCTTCCCCTTTGTGGTTGTGTTTTGCTCTCTGAAGTCAGTCAGTTCTTATGGGTAGGGTGAAAATGATATCACCCCACTCTCTCATCCCTGGAGCGGGGAGTTTGTGCCCACTACTCTTTAGGAAGCCCTCACATGAGAGCAAACAACCACTTGTCTTGTGTCCTGTCTTTTGCCGGATCCCTGCCTTCACCCTGCCTGTGTCTGAGCTATCTACCTGTCAGGCAATACCACACTTCTATGTTTCATTTCAGGTGAGTGGCTGGGTTTCAAAATTCCAAGTTTTAGAGATCTATGTGGCATGGGCCCATGCTGAACCTCTGTGGGTGGGTCTCACTGCTCTGTGACCATTTGGCGGTTTGTCCCAGAGATTGGTTGCACGACCATTCAGCTGTTTGTCGTTTATGGTTAACTGCACCAGGACGCCAGCCCCAAAGCTCACTGTCTTCAGCCAGCATCCCTATTTGTATGTTAGTGAATGGGTGAGCTCAATGGCTCCCACTGGGTATTTTGCTCCCCCACCTCAGAGATGTTGTTCCTCCTCTCCCAAATGTACTCCAAACAGGGGAACTTCTTCTCCCCATGCAACCCAGGGGATCCTCAGACCATGCTGCACACTCCCGGGTCTCTGCTCTCCTTCCACCCAGAGCACTGCTAAACCCACCAGGCTCAAGCCTGGCAAAGGCATGGACCTTGGAAACTTGAGACTCTGTGTTTCTCTATTAATAAGAACCTGTGGTATTCACAATAGCCAAACTGTGGAGGGGGCAGAGAAGTCCTTCAACAGATGAATGGATAACAATGTGATTCAGGGTGCCTGGGTGGCTTAGTCAGTTGGGCATCTGCCTTCGGCTCAGGTCATGGTCCCAGGGTCCTGGGATCAAGCCCCGCATCGGGCTCTCTGCTCAGAGGGGAGACCATTTCTCCCTCTCCCTCTGTCTACCACTCTGCCTGCTTGCACTCATTCTTTCTTTCTGTCAAATAAATAAGTAAATCCTTTAAAAACAAGATGTGGTTCATATATACAATGGAATATTACTCAGTCATCAGAAAGGATAAATACCTACTGTTTGTGTCGACATGGATGGAACTGGAGGGGATTATGTTAAGTGAAGTAAGTCAATCAGAGAAAGCCAATTATTATATGGTTTCACTCACATGTGGAACATAAGGAATAACACTGAGGAGCATAGGGGAAGGGAGGGAAAACTGAATGGGACAAAATCAGAGAGGAAGACAAACCATGAGAGACCCTTGACTCTGGGAAACAAATTGAGGGTTGCAGAAGGGAGGGGTGGGGGGTGGGGTAACTGGATGATGGGCATTAAGGAGGGCACATGTGATGTGATGAGCCCTGGGTGTTATAGGCAACTAATGAATCATTGAACACTACATCAAGAACTGATGATGTACTCTATGTTGGCTAATTGAACTTAAAACAAACAAACAAACAACAAACAAACAAACAAACAACAACAACAACAAAAACAACCTGTGGTATTCAGTCCCTCTTTTTTTCCTAGTCAGTGGTTTTGGGGAATAGTTTTTCTTGTGTTATTCCTTGCAAACACTTCCACTCTCTTTTTCTTTCTGGCTCACTCCTCTCTCTGTGATCATGGCTCCCTTCCCATCACAGCACCCACAGCTCTTCTCTCCCTCAATTCAACTCTCCACCACTCCTAACTTCTAAGATGTGGTGTTTTATTTCTGTTTTTTTTTTTTTACCTCTATTTGTACATTTTTACTCTCTCTGTCCTCAGATAAATTTCTTGGGTGTCAAAATGATTTTATATATATCTAGCTGTGTTCAAGGGATGATGCAAGCCCAGGGTCTCCCTACTCCCCCACCATTTTGATTCCTCTCTGTCTTTTTCTTGATCTCAAATGAAATGCTCTCAATTTTTCACAATTGTTAGCTCTCGTTTTATCATATATGGATTTTATTATGTTGAGGTATACTTCCTTTAAACTCACTTTGTTGAAAGTTTTTATCATGAATGGTTGTTGAATTTTGTCAAATGTTTTTCTGCATCTTTTGAGATGACATAATTTTTTTATAATGATTTTTTATTATATTATGTTAGTCACCATACAGTACATCCCCGGTTTCCGATGCAAGGCTCGATGATTCATTAGTTGTGTATAACACCCAGTGCACCATGCAATACGTGCCCTCCTTACTACCCATCACCGGCCTATCCCATTCCCCCACCCCCCTCCCCTCCGAAGCCCTCAGTTTGTTTCTCATAGTCCATACTCTCTCATGTTTCATTCCCCAATCTGATTACCCCCCTTTCTTTATCCCTTTCTTCCCCTACTGATCATTCTAGTTCTTATGTTCCATAGATGAGAGAAATCATATGATAGTTGTCTTTCTCTGCTTGACTTATTTCACTTAGCATTATCTCCTCCAGTGCCGTCCATGTTGTAGCAAATGTTGAGAACTTGTTCTTTCTGATAGCTGAGTAATATTCCATTGTATATATGGACCACAACTTCTTCATCCAGTCATCTGTTGAAGGGCATCTCGGCTCCTTCTACGATTTAGCTATTGTGGACATTGCTGCTATGAACATTGGGGTGCATATGGCCCTTCTCTTTACTACATCTGTATCTTTGGGATAAACACCCAGTAGTGCAATGGCTGGATCATAGGGTAGCTCAATTTGTAACTTTTTAAGGGACCTCCACACTGTTTTCCAGAGTGGCTGTACCAACTTGCATTCCCACCAACAATGTAGGAGGGATCCCCTTTCTCCACATCCTCTGCAACAATTGTTGTTTCTTGCCTTGTCTATTTTTGCCATTTTAACTGACGTAAGGTGGTATCTCAGTGTGGTTTTGATTTGAATTTCCTTGATGGCTAATGATTTTGAACATTTTTTCATGTGTCTGTTAGCCATTTGTATGTCTTCATTGGAAAAGTGTCTGCTCATATCTTCTGCCCATTTTTTGATTTGTTTATTTGTTTCTCGTGTATTGAGTTTGAGAAGTTCTTTGTAGATCTTGGATACCAGCCCTTTATCTGTAGTGTCATTGCAAATATATTCTCCCATTCCGTGGGCTGCCTCTTAGTTTTTCTGACTGTTTCCTTTGCTGTGCAGAAACTTTTAATCTTGATGAAGTCCCATAAATTCATTTTATCTTTTGTTTCTCTTACCTTTGGGGATGTATCATGAAAAAGGTTACTTTGGCTGATGTCGTAGAGGTTGCTGCCTATGTTCTCCTCTAGAATTTTGATGGATTCCTATCTCACATCATGGTCTTTCATCCATTTGGAGTTTATTTTTGTGTATGGTGTGAGATAGTGGTCAAGTTTCCTTCTTTTGCATGTAGCTGTCCAATTTTCCCAGCACCATTTATTGAAGAGACTGTCTTTTTCCCAACGGATGTTTTACCCTGCTTTATCAAATATTAGTTGCCCAAAGAGCTGAGGGTCCATTTCTGGGCTCTCTATTCTGTTCGATTGGTCTATGTGTCTGTTTTTGTGCCAGTACCATGCTGTCTTTGTGATCACAGCTTTGTAGTACAGCTCGAAATCTGGCATTGTGATGCCCCCAGCTTTGTTTTTCCTTTTTAACAGTTCCTTGGAGATTCGGGGCCTTTTCTGTTTCCATACAAATTTAAGGACTATTTGTTCCAGTTCTTTGAAAAATGTCCTCGGTATTTTGATCGGGATAGCATTGAAAGTGTAGATTGCTCTGGGTAGCATGGACATTTTAACTATGTTAATTCTTCCGATCCGTGAGCATGGAATATCTTTCCATCTTTTTATGTCTTCCTCAATGTCTTTCAAGAGTGATTTATAGTTTCTAGAATATAGGTCCTTTACGTCTCTGGTTAAGTTAATTCCAAGGTAACGTATGGTTTTTGGTGCTATTGAAAATGGGATGGATTCCCTAATTTCTCTTTCTTCGGTCTCGTTATTCGTGTACAGAAATGCAACTGATTTCTGAGCATTGATTTTGTATCCCGCCACGTTACTGAATTGCTCTATAACTTCTAATAGTTTGGGAGTGGCTTCTTTTGGGTTTTCCATATAGAGTATCATGTCATCTGTGAAGAGAGACATTTTGACTTCTTCTTTGCCGATTTGAATACCTTTGATCCCTTTTTGTCGTCTGATTGCTGTTGCAAGGACTTCTAGTACTATTTTGAATAATAATGGCAAGAGTGGGCATCCTTGTCGTGTTCCTGATCTTAAGGGAAAGGCTTCCAGCTTTTCCCCATTGAGAATAATATTTGCAGTAGGCTTTTCATAGATGGCTTTTATGAGATTGAGAAATGTACCTTCTATTCCTACACTCTGAAGGGTTTTAATCAGGAAAGTATGCTGTATTTTGTCAAATGCTTTTTCAGCATCGATTCAGAGGATCATATGGCTCCTGAGTCTTTTCTTGTTGATATGATGTATCACGCTGATTGATTTGCGAATATTGAACCATGCTTGCATCCCAGGTATGAATCCCACTTGATCGTGGTGGATAATCCTTTTAATGAACTGTTGGATTCTATTAGCAAGTATCTTGCTGAGGATTTTGGCGTCCATATTCATTAGGGAAATCGGTCTGTAATTCCCCTTTTTGAGGGGGTCTTTGCCTGGTTTGGGGATCAAGGTAATATTGGCCTCATAGAATGAGTTTGGTAGCTTTCCTTCTGTTTCTATTTTTTGAAATAGCTTTAGGAGAATAGGTATTATTTCTTCTTTGAATGTTTGGTAGAATTCCCCAGGAAAACCGTCCAGGCCTGGAGTTTTGTTCTTTGGAAGGTTGTTTATCACTGACTCAATTTCTTCATAATTAATTGGCCTGTTTAAGAAATCAATTTCATCCTGTTTCAATCTTGGTAGTTTATAGGTTTCCAGGAAGGATTCCATCTCTTCCAGATTGCTTAGTTTATTGGCATACAGCTGTTGATAAAAATTTCTAATAATCCTTCCAATTTCAATGGTGTTCGTCGTGACCTCTCCTTTTTCATTCATAAGTTTAATAATCTGGGTCCTTTCTCTTTTCTTTTGGATAAGTCTTGCCAGTGGTCTGTCAATTTTATTGATTCTCTCAAAGAACCAGCTTCTAGTCCTGTTGATCTGCTCTACTGTACTTCTGGTTTCTGCTTGATTGATTTCAGCTCTAATTTTGGTCAACTGGTTCCTCGTGTGTGGATTAGGCCTGTCCCTCTGTTGCTGTTCCAGCTTCTTGAGGTGAGAATATAAAAACTGCATTTTAGATTTTTCTATTCTTTTGAGTGAGGCTTGGATGGCTATGTATTTCCCCCTTAGGACTGCCTTTGCAGTATCCCATAGGTTTTGGACTGTTGTGTTTTCATTCTCGTTGGTCTCCATAAATTGTTTAATTTGATTTTTGATTTCCTGGTTTATCGAGTCATTCCTGAGCAGGATGGTTCTTAGTCTCCAAGTGTTTGAGTTTCTTCCAAATTTTTCCTTGTGGTTGAGTTCCAATTTCAGAGCGTTCTGGTCTGAGAATATGCAGGGGATAATTTCAATCTTTTGGTATCGGCTGAGACCTGTTTTGTGTCCCAGAACATGGTCTATTCTTGAGAATGTTCCATGGGCATTAGAATAGAATGAGTATTCTTTGGTTCTGGGGTGTAGAGTTCTATATATATCTATGAGGTCCAACTCGTCGAGTATGGCATTCAAAGCCTTTGATTCTTTGCTTAGTTTTTGCCAGGGTGTTCTGTCTATTTCTGAGAGTGGAGTGTTGAGGTCCCCTACTATTAATGTATTTTTATTTATATGTCTCTTTATTCTGGTTAAGAGTTGGTTTGTGTATCTTGCTGCTCCCCTGTTGGGGGCATATATATTTATCATAGTCATATCCACTTGTTGAATACTTCCTTTAAGAATAATACAGTGCCCTTCTGCGTCTCTAACTATAGTCTGTAGTTTAAAATCCAGTTTATCTGATATGAGAATTGCTACCCCAGCTTTCTTTTGAGGTCCATTTGCATGAAAGATGGTACTCCATCCCCTTACTCTCAGTCTGAATGCATCTTTGGGTTCGAAATGAGTCTCTTGTAGACAGCAAATGGATGGGTCATTTCTTTTTATCCAATCTTCAACCCTGTGGCGTTTAAGCAAGAATTTAAATCATTAATATTAAGACTGAGTACTGAGAGATATGCTTTTAATTCTGCCATGTTGTCAGTAAAGTCTTTGTTTGTATTGGCTGTGACTTTCTGTTCTGTATCACTCTTGGGGCCTTTTTACTTTTATAGAATCCCCCGTAATACCTCCTGTAGGGCTGGTTTCTTGGTTATGAAATTGGTTAGTGACTGGCGATTCTGAAATGTCTTTATTTCTCCATCCATCCTGAATTACAGCCTTGCTGGATAAAGGATCCTTGGCTGTATGTTTTTCTCTGAAAGAGCTTTAAAAATGCCCCCCCAACCCTTTCTCTCATTCCAGGTCTGTGTAGACAGGTCTGATGTAATTCTGATGCCTTTGCCTTGGTATGTGAGAAATTTCTTTGCCCTGGACGCTCTCAATACTGTATCCGTGGATCTAATATTTGCGAGTTGCACTATGACGTGACGTGGCGTAGGTTTGTCGTGGTTGAGCTTGGGAGGGGTCCTCTCTGCCTCTTGGACACGAATGTCTGTTTCCCTTGCTAGATTAGGGAAGTTTTCAGCTACAATTTGTTCAAATATCTCTTCTAGACCTCTGTTTTTCTCCACCCCCTTGGTGATGCCGATGATTCTAACATTGGATCATTTCGTTGAGTCAGTAATCTCCCGTAGCCAACATTCGTGGGTGTGGATTTTTTAAAAAGCATCTTCTATTTTCATTTTTTCCTCTATTAACCCATCCTCCAATTCACTAACCCTTTCCTCCGCTTCCGTGACCCTGGCCGTCAGAGCCTCTAGTTTTGCCTGCATTTGGCTCATAGAATTTTTAATTTCTGTCAAATTCGCTCTCATTTCCACCCTTAGGGATTGTATATTCTCAGTAATATTTTCCTGAATACTTTTTTCAAGTCTACTCATTATCTTGACCATTGTTACTCTGAATTCCATTTCTGATAATTTGGTTACATCCATATCCGTTACTTCTGTGGCAGAGGCCACTGACTCACTGTCTTTTCTTTGCTGGGGGGGGCTTCTCCTTCTTGTCATTCTGATGAAGAGAGGTTGCGGGGTTTCCAGAGCCCAAAATTATTGACTGGGTCCCAGGCCGTGCCTCTTGTTTTATAGGGATCTTAGAGATGTGGGCTTCTTCTTTAAAGATTTTATTTATTTACTTATCTGAGAGAGGGAGACAGACAGTCAGCAAGAATGGAACAGAAGCAGGGGAGTGAGAGAGGAAGAAGCAGGCTCCCAGCGGAGGAGCCCGATGAGGGACTCCTTTCCGGAACGCCGGGATCACGCCCTAAGCCGAAGACAGGCGCTCAATGACGGCGCCACCCAGGCGCCTCCGGTTGTGGGCTTCTTGATTTTTCAGCCTGCCTTCTGTGTTCTGGGGGAGGGGCCTACCGCGCCGATACTCAGGCAACCCTGTTTGGTTAGAGTCTCTGTGTCCCCTGCGAGGGAGGATGGGGATGGGCACTCTCTGAGCCGGTATTTCCAGGCTTTTGTTCTCTGGCGGCTTTCTCTGGCGGCCGGCTATGCCTCTTCTGAGGGTCAGAGCAGCAGAGGCTGCATTGTCGCAGAACAGAGGGATTGCGACCCGTTCTCCACTGATGTTCTGGCCACTTTAACTCTGTTACTGTTGGTGCTGCTCAACCCTGCGGCGTCCCGGGATGTGCCCACCAACTCAGCGACCCTGCCGTCACTTCCAGGGCCAGCGCGTCTCTGTCCTTTGTGTTTCTAATGCCGCCAGCCACCGGCCGCCCCGTCTCTGTCCTTTGTGTTTCTAATGCCGCCAGCCACCGGCCCGCGCGTCTCTGTCCTTTGTGTTTCTAATGCCGCCAGCCACCGGCCGCCCCGCGTGCTCCCGGGTCTCCCGGTCTCAGTCTATGCCCGGTGAGCACACCTCGATTCCGGAGTTTCGTGAGAAGCCTGGTGGCGCGTGCACCCGGTTCAGGGTCTCAGCCTGCTGTTTCGCGGGTGCCGACCGCGAGTCCGCCCGCTCCCCCGTGCAGGTGGCCTGCCAGCCGCCAGCCGCCCCGCGCGCGCTCCGGGAGTTCCCGGTCTCAGTCTGGATCCCGTGAGCACACCGGGATTCCGGTGTTCCGGGAGATGCCTGGTGGCGCGTGCGTTCACGGCTCACCGGTCTCAGTCCGCTCTCTCGCGGGTGCCCTCTGTGTGTCCGCCCGCTCCCCCGTGCAGGTGGCTGCCGCTTCCCGGCGCCCAAACGCGGCGGCTCCCTCCCCCTTCCGTTTATCTTCCGATATCCGTGCACGGTTTACAGCTCCCCTCTTGGTACCTCAATACTCAGCGCTGGAGATATTCATTTGTAGAGATCCAGATGCATCATCCTGCGTCTCAGGCTGATTCCGTCAGAATAGCTACTTCTAACCTAATAGGAATTATCCTGTGTATGGTTGTCCCCTATGTAGATTGTGTGTCTTGTGACTTTGGCTGGATGGAGTTGTGGCATTCATAGGCTGAGGGTCCCAGGCACTGATGGGGCCACCTTGGTGTGATTGCCAGAAATTAAGTGGGCATGAGCCAGGGTTTTCCCAAGGTTCTCTGGGTAGAGGATGCTGTGGCTGGACAGGTAAAGGTGAAGTGGTTGCAAGCCAGGGATCTCAGGGCTCTTTGGGCAGGTTGAACACTTAGAAGGAAAGCTAAAGCTGAAGTGGGTGTGAGCTGGGAAGCCTTGGAGTTCTCCATGCTTAAGGAGCCCTTGGAAGACTGCAAGAGATGAAGTGAGTACAAGCTATTGGGTCCTGGAGCTTTCTGATAATGGGATGTCCTGTTGGTTCTGCTGCGGCTGAGGCAAGTGCAGGCTGGGGTGTCCTAGGGTGCTCTGCACAGAGGAGTCCTGGCTTGGTGGCTAGAACTGATGCAGGACATGTCTTGTGGGTCTCAGGGTGATTTTTCTGGAGTTCCCTTGTGGGGCAGTGGGATCCAAGGCATGCTGTTGCCAGGAAGTTCTGGGATACCTTGTGCTGGTGTCAGGCAAGGCAGCTGGCGCTGAAGCGGTCACAGGCCAGGGAGTCCCATGCATGTTGCGTAGTGGGAGCTTGATCTTAGGTGGGTGTGTACCAAGGGTCCCAGGATTCTCAGTAAAGGGGGCACTCTGTGGAGTCATCTAGAGCTGAAGAATTCATGGGCCAGAATGTCCAAGGGTGCTCAGCCTACAGGGTGTTCTGGAAAGTCATCTGGAGCCAAAGTACCACAGGCCTGGAGTGTTTCAGGGTGGTTTGCACATATGTCACCTGGGTGACATAGCTGAAGCAGTAGTGACAACTGACGAGGGGTGTTGAGATTTGCACCATGATGCAACTTTCTTTGTGGGATGGTTGGGCCTGGTGTGAGGTAAGAGCCTGGGACTCAATGAGGTGGTAGAAAGGCTAGGGCACCCAGCCCCTCTTTCTATTTGCGCTATGAAAATGCAGGGGGAACATAAACTGTGGTGATCACCGGCCTCTTCCACTTAGAAAGAGTTCCAGGAGCTCCCCCACCATTTGGCTGGATTCTGGAGCTGTTTCTTTTGTGTTCTAGTTTCCTCATTAAACCATGTTTTTCTTTTCCACATCACAGGCCAGACCAGTCCGCTCACAGTCCCTCAGTATCATCCTTTCCATTGTAGTTTGCAGCATCAAGATAGAATTTCCTTTCGATAGCATGTCTCCATCTTTCTTGCTATTCTCTGTGTGGTCTCTCTATCTTTTTTCTTTTATTTTAATGCTTTTTTATTATATTATGTTAGTCACCATGCAGAATATCCCTGGTTTCTGATGTAAAGTTCGATGATTCATTAGTTGCGTATAACACCCAGTGCACCATGCAATACGTGCCATCCTTACTACCCATCACCGGTCTATCCCATTCCTCCGCCCCCCTCCCCTCCGAAGCCCTCAGTTTGTTTCTCATAGTCCATACTCTCTCATTCTTCATTCCCCCTTCTGATTACTCCCCCTTTCTTTATCCCTTTCTTCCCCTACCGATCTTCCTAGTTCTGATGTTCCATAGATGAGAGAAACCATATGATAATTGTCTTTCTCTGCATGGCTTATTTCACTTAGCATTATCTCCTACAGTGCCGTCCATGTTGCAGCAAATGTTGAGAACTTGTTCTTTTTGATAGCTGAGTAATATTCCATTGTATATATGGACCATAACTTCTTAATCCAGTCATCTGTTAAGGGCATCTCGGCTCCTTCCACGATTTAGCTATTGTGGACAATCCTGCTATGAACATTGGGGTGCATATGGCCCTTCTCTTCACTATGTCTGTATATTTGGGGTAATACCCAGTAGTGCAATGGCTGGGTCATAGGGTAGCTCAATTTTTAACCTTTAAGCGACGACCACACTGTTTTCCAGAGTGTCTGTAACCAACTTGCATTCCCACCAACAATGTAGGAGGGATCCCCTTTCTCCACATTCTCTCCAGCAATTGTTGTTTCATGCCTTGCCAATTTTTGCCATTCTAACTGGCGTAAGGTGGTATCTTAGTGTGGTTTTGATTTCAATTTCCCTGATGGCTAATGATTTTGAACATTATTTCATGTGTCTGTTAGGCATTTGTATGTCTTCATATCTGTTTATATCTTCTGCCCATTTTATGATTTGTTTATTTGGTTCTCCTGTATTGAGTTTGTAGATCTTGGATATCAGTCTTTTATCTGTAGTGTCATTTTCAAATGTATTCTCCCATTCCATGGGCTGCCTCTTAGTTTTTCTGTTTCCTTGGCTGTGCAGAAGCTTTTTATTTTGATGGATCCCACATGTTCATTTTATCTTTTGTTTCTCTTGCCTTTGGAGATGTGTCAAGAAAGAATTTGCTGTGGTCGATGTCAAAGAGGTTGCTGCCTATGTTCTCCTCTAGGATTTTGATGGATTCCTGTCTCACATCGAGGTCTTTCATCCATTTGGAGTTTATTTTTGTGTATGGTGTGAGAGAGTGGTCAAGTTTCATTCTTTTTCATGTAGCTGTCCAATTTTCCCAGCACCATTTATTGGAGACTGTCTTTTTTCCACCGGATGTTTTTTCCTGCTTTATCCAAGATTAGTTGCCCAAACAGCTGAGGGTCCATTTCTGGGTTCTCTATTCTGTTCCATTGGTCTGTGTGTCTGTTTTTGTGCCAGTACCATGCTGTCTTTGTGATCAGAGCTTTGTAGTATAGCTCAAAATCCGGCATTGTGATGCCCCCAGCTTTGTTTTTCCTTTTCAACAGTTTCTTGGTGATTTGGGGCCTTTTCTGGTTCCATACACATTTCAGGCCGATTTGTCCCAGTTCTTTGAAAAATGTCATCGGTATTTCGATCAGGATAGCATTGAAAGTGTAGATTGCTCTGGGTAGCATGGATATTTTAACTATGTTAATTCTTCCAATTCATCAGCATGGAATATTTTTCCATCTTTTTGTGTCTTCCTCAATGTCTTTCAAGAGTGATTTATACTTTCTAGAATATAAATCCTTTATGTCTCTGGTTAATTCCAAGGTAACGTATGGTTTTTGGTGCTATTGTAAATGGGATGGATTCCCTAATTTCTCTTTCTTCAGTCTCATTGTTCTTGTATAGTAATGCAACTGATTTCTGAGCATTGGTTTTGTATCACGCCACATTACTGAATTGCTGTATAACTTCTAATAGTTTGGGAGTGGATTCTTTTGGGTTTTCCATATGGAGGATCATGTCATCTGTGAAGAGTGACAGTTTGACTTCTTCTTTGCCAGTTTCGATACCTTCTATCCCCTTTTGTTGTCTGATTGCTGTTCCAAGGACTTCTAGTACTATGTTGAATAATAGTGGCGAGAGTGGGCATCCTTGTCATGTTCCTGATATTAAGGGAAAGTCTTCCAGCTTTTCCCCATTGAGAATGATATTTGCTGTAGGCTGTTCATAGACGGTTTTTATGAGATTTAGGAATGTACCCTCTATCCCTACAATCTGATGATTTTATTGAAGAAAGGATGCTGTATTTTGTCAAATGCTTTTTCTGCATCAATTGAGAGGATCATATGGATCCTAAGTCTTTTCTTGTTGATATGATGCATCACCTTGATCAATTTGTGAATGTTGAACCACGCTTGCATCCCAGGGATGAATCCGACTTGGTCATGATGGATAATCCTTTTAATGTACTGTTGGATTCTATTAAATAGATGTGGAATTGTTGTGTCCCTGAAGGAGGTGAGTTCAGGGTTTTCCTACATCACCATCTTGGTCCAGAAGTGGACTTAGTTTACTCTTCTTTTTATTTTTCATTGAGGTGTAAACTTTAGTTGTTTGAGATCTACATTTTTTCTTAATATATGTGTTTATCAAAATAAACTTTCATTTTAGAACTGCTTTGCTGCATTCGATCAGTTTTTGTATATTGTGTTTGCATTTTTATCTTTCAAGATATATCTTGATTTCTTGTTTGATCCATTTTTGTTCAGGAATGTGTTATTCAATTTCCACATATTTGTGGATTTTCCAGAAATTTTCTTGTTAATTATTTAGAACTTAATAACATTGTGGTTGTAAAAAATATTTGGTAATTTTTGATCTTGTTAAACTTGTAAAGAATTCTGTGATGTATCACTAAACGTATTCTGGAGATTTCTCCAAGTACACTTGAAAGGAATGTGTATTCTTCAGTATATGTCTGTTAGGTTCATTTGGTTTAAGTATAGATTCAGTCCAGTGCTTTCTTAATGATTTTCTGTCAGGATAATCTATCCATTGTTGAAAGTGTGGTATTTAATGTCCCTACTATTATTCTGTTTTCTGTTTATCCCATAAGTTCTCTTAATATTTGCTTAATATACTTAGGTGCTCCAATGTGGGTAACAAATATATTTATGAGTGTTATATTTTCTTGATGAATTGATCTATATATTGATTTTCTTTTGTATTTGTTTTAATTAATTAATTTATTTTTATAATAATTTTTTATTATGTTATGTTAGTCACCATACAGTTCATCCCAAGTTTTTTATGTAAAGTTCCATGATTCATTACTTGTGTATAACACCGAGGGCACCATGCAATACATGCCCTCCTTTGTTTTTAGTACATCATTGTTTTCTTTTTTTTGATTCAAAGTTGTATCATTAAAATCATATTTCTCAATAATCACCCTCAATGTGAATGGCCTAATGCTCCCATAAAATGCCACAAGGTGGCAGATTGGATAAAAATACATGACCCATCCTTTTGCTGTCTACAAGAGACTTATTTTGAACCTAAAGATACATCCAGACTGAAAGTAAGGGAAGGAAAACCATCTTTCATGACAATGGACCTCAAAAGAATGCAGGGGTAGCAATTCTCATATCAGACAGATTGGATTTTTAACTAAAGACTGTAGTTAGAGGTACAGAAGTACACTATATTATTCTTCAAGGATGTATCCAACAAGTGGATATGACAATTATACATATATATGTCCCCAACAGGGGAGCAGATAGATACACAAGCCAACTCTTAATCAGAATAAAGAGACATATAGATAAAAATACATTAATATTAAGGGACCTCAACACTCCACTATCAGAAATAGACAGATCACCTAAGCAGAAAATCAACAAAGAAACAAGAGCTTTGAATGCCATATTAGACCAGATGGACCTCATAGATATATATAGAACACTATAACCCAGATCAAAAGAATACTCATTCTTTTTGAATGCACATGGAATGATCTCCTGAATAGACCATATGCTGGGTCACAAAACAGGTCTCAACTGATACCAGAAGATTGAAATTATTCCCTGCATATTCTCAGACCACAAGGATTTGAAATTGGAACTCGATCACAAGGAAAAATTTGGAAGAAACTCAAACACTTGGAAACTAAGAACCATCCTGCTCACCAATGATTCGATAAACCAAGAAATCAAAAATCAATTTAAACAATTTATGGAGACCAATGATAATGAAAAAACAATGGTCCAAAACTAATGGGACACTGCAAAGGTAGTCCTTAGGGGAAAATACATAACCATCCAAGCCTCACTCAAAAGAATAGAAAAATCTAAAATGCAGTTTTTATATTCTCACCTCAAAATGCTGGAACAGGAACAAATGAATAGGCCTAATCCACACACGAGAAAGCAGTTGATCAAGATTAGAGCAGAGATTAATGAATTAGAAACCAGGAGCACAGTAGAGATCAACAGAGATAGAAGCTGGTTCTTTGAATGAATAAATAAAATCGATAAGCCATTGGCAAGACTTATTCAAAAGAATAGAGAAAGGACCCAAATTAACAAAATTATGAATGAAAAGGGAGAGGTCACAACCAACTCCAATGAAATAGGAAGGATCATTAGAAACTTCTATCAACAGTTTTATGCCAATAAATTAAATAATCCAAAAGAAATGGACGACTTCCTGGAAACCTATAAACTACCAAGACTGAAACAGGAAGAAATTGGTTTTTTAAACAGACTGATTAATTATGAAGAGATTGAAGCAGTTATCAAAACCCTCTCAAAAAATAAAACTAGCATATCAGGAAGAGCAACACTTTTGGTGGCGTGTACAGTTCTATAATTTTTGACACAAGTGTACACTCACCACCATCAGGATATGTGACTGTTGCACACTCCAAAAACTCCCTGGTGTTCTTCTACAGTCACCCCGTAAGTGCCTGGCACCTATTAAACTGTTCTCCATAATGATCATTTGGTCATTTTGAGAATGTTCCATAAATGCCATGACAGATTTTGTAAATTCTGTGGTTGACTTCTTTTACAGCATGATACTGTTGAGTTTCATTCACCTTATGGCATGTATCAATAATGTGTGTTTTTTATTGCTGAGTAGTATTCCATCATCTGGGTGTACCACAGTTTGTTTATCCATTCAACCGCTGATGGACACTTGGATGATTTTCATTGCTGGTTACGGTGAATAGAGCTGCTGTAAACATTCATGTATAGGTCAAGTTGTTTTGTAAAAAGTTACCTTTTTTATAATTAAAATTTTTTTATTATGTTATGTTTGTCACCACATAGTACATCCCAAGTTTTTGATGTAAAGTTCCATGATTCATTACTTGTGTATAACTCCCAGTGCACCATGCAATATGTGCCCTCCTTAATACCCATCACCAGCCTATCCCGATCCCCCACCTGCCCTCCCCTCTAAAGCCCTCAGTTTGTTTCCCAGAGTCCATAGTCTCTCATGGTTAATTCCTTTTCTTTTTACCCTCCCTTCTTCTCTTTCTTCTCCTACCTATCTTCCTACTTCTTATGTTCCATAAATGAGTGAAACCATACGATAATTGTCTTTCTCTGCTTGACTTATTTCGCTTAATATTATTCTTTTTTTTTTTTTTTTAAAGATTTTTTATTTATTTATGTGACAGAGAGACAGCCAGCGAGAGAGGGAACACAGCAGGGGGAGTGGGAGAGGAAGAAGCAGGCTCCCAGCGGAGGAGCCTGATGTGGGACTCGATCCCGGATCGCCAGGATCACGCCCTGAGCCGAAGGCAGACGCTTTAACGACTGCGCTACCCAGGCGCCCCAACGCTTAATATTATTCTTACCAGCACCGTCCATGTTGCTGCAAATGTGAAATAATTTTTTTTGATGGCTGAGTAATATTCCATTGTATATATGGTCCACATCTTCTTAATCAAGTCATCTGTTGAAGGGCATCTCGGCTCTGTCCACGATTTATCTGTTGTGGACCATGCTGCTATGTACATTGGGGTGCATATGGCCTTTCTCTTCAGTACGCCTGTATCCATGGGGTAAATCCCCAGTAGTGCAATTGCTGGATCATAGGGTGGCTCAATTTTTAACTTTTTAAGGGACCTCCACACTATTTTCCAAAGTGGTTGTACCAACGTGCATTCCAACTAACAATGTAAGAGGGATCCCCTTTCTCCACATCCTCTCCTTCATTTGTTGTTTCCTGCCTTGTCAATTTTTGCCATTCTAACTGGCATAAGATGGTATCTCACTGTGGTTTTGATTTGAAATTCCTGATGGCTAATGATCTTGAATATTTCTCATTTGACTGTTAGCCATTTGTTAGCTGAGCTGCCCTTCAACAGATTACTGGATTAAGAACATGTGGTCCATATATACAATGGAATATTACTCAGCCATCAAAAAGAATGATTTCTCAACATTTGCAGCAACATGGACGGGACTGGAGGAGATAATGCGAAGTGAAATAAGTCAAGCAGAGAAAGACAATTATCATATAGTTTCACTCATTTATGGAACATAAGAAGTAGGAACTTTGGTAGGAGAAGAAAGTGAAGAAGGAAGGGGGTGTAAACAGAAGGGGGAATGAACCATGAATGACTATGGACTCTGGGAAACAAACTGAGGGATTCAGAGGGGAGGGGGTGGGGGATTGGGATAGGCCAGTGATGGGTATTAAGGAGGGCATACATTGCATGGTGCACTGGGAGTTATACACAAGTAATGAATCATGGAACTTTACATCAAAGACTGGGGATGTACTCTATGGTGACTAACATAATAAAAAATTAGTCAAAAAAAGAAGACTCCTAGTATTAATTTTAACAGTAGTTTTAATGATATGTTTCTTTACTTTGGGTATTAATATATAATTGGCTGCTCCCATGTTGGGAGCATAGATATTTACAGTTGTTAAGTCTTCTTGTTGGAGTGACCCTTTAACCATGATATACTGTTCCTCTACATCTCTTACTATAATCTTTGGTTTAAAATCTAAGTTGTTTGATATGAGGATTGTTACCCCAGCTCTGTTTCATTGTCCATTAGCGTGGTAAATTGTTCTCCATCCTTCACTCTCAATGTAGAGGTGTCTTTAGTTTCAAAATGCACCTCTTGTAGAAAGTATATGGATAGGGTACTTAGAAAGATGGTGGAGGAGTAGGGGACCCTATTTCAATGGTACCCTGAATTGAGCTGGAAATATACCAGACCATTCTGATCACCCACAATATCAGCCTGAGATGTAAGAAGATATATCTGAATCTCTACAAACAGAACATCTACGGTGACTGGGCTTGAGGTATGAAGTGTGGAGCTGGGATTCTGTGAACAGATATTGTAAGATAAACAGAAGGGAGTGAGAGCCTCCATGAATTTGTGCCGGGAACAAAAGCCTCTCACACTGGGGATCGGGCACAGAGTCATGGACCGTTAGTGGTAGGGAAAGAATATTAGGGCCGCCCCCCACCCTGAAACCTGGAGCAACATGTGCACACATGCAAACCGGCGGTGGCTGACAGTTTTAGAAGCACAAAGGGCAGAGATGTGCCCAGCCATGATAGCAAAGGCTGGGAGAGCTGCTGTGGGGCACACAACCCAGGCACTGTGGGTTTCTAGCAGCAGAGACAGACATGTAGACAGCATAGCCTGGAGAGCTCAGTGAAGAGCAGACTATGATCTCTCTCTTCTAAGACAGAGGTTTCGATATGGTCACTTCTACTCTGATTCTTGGAAGAGACCTGGAAAGCCACCTGGGAAAGTGGCCAGAAAACAAAAGTCCCAACAAACTGGTTTTCAATGAGCCCATCCCCCCACAGGGGGCAGGGCAACTCTGTCCAAACAAGGTTGCCTGAATATCAGTGCAGCAGACAGGCTGGAAGAACAAGAGTACCACAACCTGAAGGCCCTTATAAACCAGGGGATCTTGCTGGAATTGTGGTCAATTCCTGTACATTCCCTCAACCACACCTCAACAGAATGACTAACAGCAGGAACCCCAAACAAAGGAAAGAATCAGGGACTATGGCCTTTGCCACAGAACTAATGGATATGGATATGACCAAGATGTTGGTAATAAACTTCAGAGTAACAATTATGAAGTTGATACCTAGTCTTGAGAAAAATATGAGCGACAGTATAGAATCTCTAAGGGCAGAAATGAGATCTAATCAGGCTGAACTTAAATATACTATGAATGAAATGCAGTCTAAACTGGGTACTCTGATTGCCAGTGTAAACGAGGCAAAAGAATGAACTAGTGAGTTAGAAGATAAGATGATAGAAAAGAAAGAAAACAAGGTGGCATGGGTAAAACAAAATAAAAGCTAAGGAATCAAACTCCGAGAGATTGGTGTCCATATGAAATGTTCCAATGTCAGAATTATTGGGTTCCCCCAGGGGTTGGAGAAACAAAGAGAAGACTAGAAGATATATTTAAGCAAATTGTAGCTGAGAACTGCACAGCCATATATGGTGCGATCAGATCATCTATCTTAATCCCATAATACACTCCCCCTGCCACTCTCCCAGGAGAGTTCCTGTGACCCATGAGCATCTCTGTGCTTTGTGTCTTTGACCATGAGTGGTTGTAGGCTCATGTGTGCACCTGGTTCTGCTGTTCCCAGGTCATGTCTGGGTGCTGTCCTAGTGTCCTTCCCAGGGTCACTGAAAGGCAGAGAGGACACCTCCAAAGGTCAATGAGAGAAGACCCACACCACAATATATAATAGTACAATTTGCAAATCTTAGATGCAAGGGAACAATCTTGAAAGCAGTGAGGGGGAAGAGATTTCTTATGTACAGAAGGAGGAACATCAGAATAATGTCAGACGTGTCCACAGAGAGCTGGCAAGCCAGAAAGGGCTGGAAAGACATATCAGGGTACTAAATGAAAAGAACATGCAGCCAAGGATACTTCATCCAGCAAGGGTGTCATTCAGAATGGGTGAGGAGACAAAGAGCTTCCAAGACCAGCAGAAACTGAAAGAATATGTGATCACCAAGCCAGCCCCATGAGAAATATTAAAGGGGATTCTATAAAAGGATAAGGACCACAAGAATGATATAGAAAAGAAATCTGCAAGGAAATCTATAGAAATAAGGACTTCACAAGCAATATGATGACATTAAAATTGTATCTTTCAATAATCACACTGAATGTGAATGGCCTAAATACTCCCATAAGAAGTGACAGGGCTTGAGATTGGATGAAAAGACATGACCCATCCATATGCTGTCTACAAGAGACTCACTTTGAAACTAAAGATACAACCAGACTGAAAGTGAAGGGATGGAGAACAATTTTTTATGCCAATGGACCTCGAAAGAAAGCGGGGGTAGCAATTCTCATATCAGACAGATTAGATTTTAAGCTAAAGACTGTAGTTAGAGATACAGAAGGACAGTATAATATTCTTGAAGGGTGTATCCAACAAATAGATATGACAATTATAAATATCTATGCCCCCAACAGGGGAGCAGCCAGATATACAAGCCAACTCTTACCAGAATAACGAGACATATGCATAATAATACGTAATAGTAGGGAACCTCAACACTCTGCTCTCAGCAATAGTCAGATCATCTAAGCAGAAAATCAACAAAGAAACAAGAGCTTTGAATGCCATACTAGACCAGAAGGACCTCATAGGTATATATAGAACACTATACCCTAGAAAAACAGAATACTCATTCTTTTTGAATGCACATGGAACTTTCTCCAGAAAGACCGTATTCTCGGTCACAGAACAGGACTCAACCGATATCAAAAGACTGAAATTATTCCCTGTATATTCTTACACTACAATGCTTTGAAACTGGAACTCAACCACAAGGAAAAATTTGGAAGAAACTCAAACACTTGGAAACTAAGAACCGTCCTGCTTAAGAATGATTGGGTAAACCAAGGAAATTAAAGAAGAACTTAAGCAATTTATGGAAACCAAGAAGAACGAAAACACAACGGTCCAAAACCTATGGGACACTGAAAATGGTCCTATGGGGAAAACACATAGCCATCCAAGCCTCACTCAAAAGAACAGAACAATCTAAAATGCAGTGCTTATATTCTCACTTTAAGAAGCTGGAGATGGAACAGAAGAACAGGCGTAACCCACGCACAAGAAGGCAGTTGATCAAGATTAGAGCAGAGATCAAAGAATTAGAAACCAGAGCACAGTAGAGCAGATCAACAAAACTAGAAGCTGGTTCCTTGAATGAATAAATAAGATCAATAAACCACTGGCCAGACTTATTCAAAAGAATAGAGAAAGGACCCAAATTAATAAAATCATGAATGAAAGGGGAGACATCACGACCAACACCAAAGAAATAGCAAGAATCATTGGATACTATTATCAGCAACTATATGCCAATCAATTAAACACCCTGGAAGAAATGGATGCCTTCCTCAAATCCTACAAACTACCAAGACTGAAACAGGAAGAAATTGATTATCTAAACAGACCGATTAATCATGAAGAAATTGAAGTAGTGATCAAAAACCTCCCAAAAAACAGGAGTCCAGGGCCTGATAGAGTCCCCGGGGAATTCTACCAGGCATTCAGAGAAGAACTAATACCTATTCTCCTGAAGCTGTTTCAAAAAATAGAAGGAAAACAACCAAACTCATTCTATGAGGCCAATATTACCTTGATCCCCAACCCAGGCAAAGACCCCATCCAAAAGGAGAATTACAGACCGATATCCCTGATGAATATGGATGCCAAAATTCTCAACAAGATCCTAGCTAATAGGATCTAACAGTACATTAAAAGGATTATCCATCACCACCAAGTGGAATTCTTTCCTGGGATGCAGGAGTGGTTCAACATTTGCAAATTGATCAGTGCAATAGATCATATCAACAGGAAAAGAGTCAGGAACCATATGATCCTCTCAATTGATGCAGAAAAAGCATTTGACAAAATACAGCATCCTTTCTTGATTAAAACCCTTCAGAGTGTAGGGATAGAGGGTACATTCCTTAATTCCATAAAAACCATCTATAAAAAGCCCATAGTGAATATCATTCTCAAAGGGGAAAAGCTGAAAGCCTTTCCCTTAAGATCAGAAATATGACGAGGATGCCCACTCTCGCCATTATTGTTCAACATAGTACTAGATGTCCTTGCAACTGCAATCAGATAACAGAAAAGAATAAAAAGAATTCAAATTAACAAAGAAGAGGTCAAACTCTCTCTCTTCGCAAATGACATGATACTTTACATGGAAAACCCAAATTCCACCCTCAAATTACTAGAACTCATACAACAATTCAGTAATGTGGCAGGATACAAAATCAATGCCCGGAAATCAGTTGCACAGGAACAATGAGACTGAAGAAGGAGAAATTAGGGAACCCATTCCATTTACAATGGCACCAAAAATCATACAATATATCCGAATTAACCTAACCAGAGTGATAAAGGTTCTATATTCCAGAAAGTACAGAACACTGGTGAAAGACAGAAAAAGATACAAAGAGATGGAAAAACATTCCATGCTCATGGATCGGAAGAATTAACATAGTTAAAATGTCTATGGTACCCAGAGCAATCTACACTTTCAATGCCATTCCAATCAAAATACCAATGACATTTTTCAAAGAGCTGGAACAAAGAAACCTTAAATTTGTGTGGAATCAGAAAAGACCCCAAATCGCCAAGGAAATGTTGAAAAGGAAAAACAAAGCTGGGGGCATCACATTGCCTGATTTCAAGCTACACTACAAAGCTGTGATCACCAAGACAGCATGGTACTGTCACAAAAACAGACACATAGACCAATGGAACAGAATAGACAACCCAGAAATGGACACTCGGCTCTATGGTCAATTAATCTTTGACAAAGCAGGAAAAAACATCCAGTGGAAAAAAGACAATCTCTTCAATAAATGGTGCTAGGAAAATTGGACTGTTATATGCAAAAGATTGAAACTTGACCACTCTCTCACACCATACACAAAGATAAACTCCAAATGGATGAAGGACCTCATTGCAAGACATGAATCCATCTAATCATAGAGGAATTCATAGACTGTAACCTCTTTGATATCGGCCACAGCCACTTTTTTCATGGCACATCTCCAAAGGCAAGAGAAACAAAAGCAAAAATGAACTTTTGCCACTTTATGAAGATAAAAAGTTTCTTCACAGCAAAGGAAACAGTCATCAAAAGAAAGAGGCAATCCACAGAATGGGAGAAATTGTTTTTAAATGACACTACAGATAAAAGGCTGTTATCCAAGATCTATAAAGAACTTCTCAAACTCAGTACATGAGAAACAGATGATCAAATCAAAAAATGGACAGAAGATATGAACAGACACTTTTCCATTGAAGACATACAAATGGCTAACACACACATGATAAAATGTTCAGCATCATTAGCCATCAGGGAAATTCAAATGAAAACCACATGGAGATACCACATTATGCCAGTTAGAATGGCAAAAATTGACAAGGCAAGAAACAACAAATGTTGGAAAGGATGTGGAGAAAGGGGAACCCTCTTACACTGTTGGTGGGAATTCAATTTGGTACAGCCACTGTTGAAAACATGGTGGAGGTCCCTCAAAATTTAATAGTAGAGCTACCCCATGACTCAGCAATTGCACTACTTGGTATTTACCCCAAAGATACAGACGTAGTGAAGAGAAGGACCATATGCACCCCAATGTTCATAGCACCATTGTCCAACTGTGGAAGGAGCCAAGATGCCCTTCAACAGACAAATGGATAAAGAAGATGTGGTCCATTTTTACAATGGAATATTACTCAGCCATCAGAAAGAACGATTACCCAACATTTGCAGCAACATGGATGGGACTGGGGGAGATTATGCTAAGTGAAATAAATCAAGTAGAGAACGACAATTATCATATGGTTTCTTTCATTTGTGGAACTTAAGCATAAGCAGGGAGATTGGTAGGAGAAGGAAGGGATAATGAAGGGGGGGGTAAACAGAAAGGGGAATGAACCATGAGAGACTATGGACTCCGGGAAACAAACTGAGGGTTTCAGAGGGGAGGAGTGTTGGGGGATGGGTTAGCCCAGTGAATGGTATTAAGGAGGGCACCTATTGCATGGAGCACAGGGTGTTATACGGAAACAATGAATCACGAAACATTCCATCAAAAACTAATGATGTACTGTATGGTGACTAACATAACATTATAACATTTTTTTTTTTAAAAAGCAACTACACATTTAAAGTGAGGGGATGGAAGAATGTTTATCATGGAAATAGATGTCAAATGAAAGCCTGAGTATTTAGGGCACCTGGGTGGCTCAGGTGGTTATGTCCCTCTCCTTCTCTCTAATTCCTACAAAAATCAGACCCTCTTTCCAAGCACATAATGAAGTTCTGCCTCCTTTTAAGTTTTCTGTCACTACTCCAAGTTTTACATATTTCTCTCTTCTCTTAACTTCTCTTTAGTAAGCCCTATCACAATTTAAGCCTTTATGGGTATAGCCTGAATGAGAAAGGCCTGAGTCCAGAATCAATACGGAAATGGTAGACTCTCCAGCAGGGTAACAAGGCAGTAACCCGTGGTGCTGCTGTGAACTAACTGCAATACTCACACTGTGGGAAACATGGCCCTTATAAGATTGATTGTAGTGCATTCTTACTCTTTTCATAGACTATTGTTTTCAACTACGCTCGGGAATCAGGAAGTCAGGCCTAAGTTTAAGGAAGGCTACATAAGTGCAGCTAAAATCAGAGAGAGAGAAAACAGCTATGGCTAGGAGCAGCCCCGACCATGAATAATGCAAATTTGTTGAAAAAAGCTAAGTAATTGGCCTCTGAAGACTCCTACATAGACATAGAGTCAATAAGTTTATAGATGCAATTGGCATGCAAGTGTGAGAAAAGCAATATATTCCAGATGAAACGGACCTTCTTAAAAATAATTTTGAGGATGTTCAGTAACTAAAAGGGCTTTAGTAGCTTTGTAAATCAAGAACTATTATTTCTATAAGAAAAGTATATAACTGGAGTTAAGATGGTGAAGGAGTAGGGGCCCCTTTTCCATCTGGTCCCCTGAGTTGAGCTGGATAGGGACCAGACCATACTGAACATCCACAGAATCAGCCAGAGACACAAGAAGATACATCTGGATTTCTACAAATGAACATCTCCAGCACTGAGTATTGAGGTACGAAGTGGAGAACCAAAAAACCGCGTACAGATATCAGAAGATAAATGGAAGGGGGAGGGAAGCGTAAGCCACCTGCATGGGGGAGCGGGCAGACTCGCAGACCAGCACCCGCGAGAGAACAGACTGGGACCGTGAGCGGGGAGCACGCACCACCAGACAAAAACGGAGCTCCGGTGTGCTCACTGGAACCAGACAGACCGGGAGCCGGAGCGTGCGGGGGCGGCTGGCGGCTGGAGGCTGGCAGCTGGCGGTGTTAGAAACACAAAGGACAGAGACACTCCGGGCCTGGACATGAGGGCTGGGATGCCGGCTGTTTGGAGCAAAATCAGGGATGCTGCAGGGTTGAGAAGCACCAACAGAAACAGAGTTGAAGTGGCCAGAACATCAGTAGAGAACGGTCCACGATCCCTCTGTTCTGAGACAGAGGCTGAGATTTGGCTACTGCTGCTCTGACTCTCAGAAGGGGCACAACAAACCACCAAGGAAAGCCGCCAGAGAAAAAAAGCCTGGAAATACTAGCTCACAGTTTGTCCATCCCCATCTCCCCTCCCAGGGGACACGGACTCCACCCAAACATGGTTGCCTGAGTATCAGCATGGCAGGCCCATCCCCCAGAAGGCAGGCTGAAAAATCAACAAGCCCACATCCCTATGGTCCCTATAAAACAAGTGCACACTTCCAGGGTCCCAGTCAATAATTTGGGCTCTGGACATCCCCGCAACCTCTCCTCATCAGAATGATGAGAAGGAGAAAACCTCCCCGGCAAAGAAAAGACAATGAGTCTGTGGCCTCCTTCACTGAACTGATGGATACGGATATAACCAAATTATCAGAAATGGAATTCAGAGGAACAATGGTCAAGATGATGTGTAGACTTGAAAAAAGTACTAATGAAAATGTTAATGAGAATATAGAATATCTAAGGGCAGAAATGAGAGCGAATCCATCAGAAATTAAAAATTCTATGAATCAAATGCAGTCAAACTGGAGGCTCTGACTGCCAGGGTGAATGAGGCAGAAGAACGTATCAGTGAATTGGAGGATGGGTTAGTAGAAGAGAAAGCTAAAATAGAAACTTGGCTCAAAAAATCCAATCTCAAGAATGTAGGTTATGGGAGATTACTGACTCAATGAAATGTTCCAATGTCAGAATCACCAGCATCCTTGAGGGTGTGGAGAAAAACAGAGGTCTAGAAGAGATATTTGAACAAATTGTAGCTGAAAACTTCCCTAATCTAGCAAAGGAAACAAGCATTCGTGTCCAAGAGGCAGAGAAGACCCCTCCCAAGCTCAACCACAACAAACCTACGCCATGTCACATCATAGCGCAATTTGCAAATATTAGAACCAAGCATACAGTATTGAAAGCGGCCGGGGCAAAAAATTTCTCACATACTGAGGCAAAGGTATCAGAATTATTTCATACCTGTCTACACAGGCCTGGAATGAGAGAAAGGGTTGGGGGGGCATTTTTAAAGCTCTTTCAGAGAAAAACCTGCAGCCAAGGATCCTTTATCCAGGAAGGCTGTCATTCAGAATTGATGGAGAAATAAAGACCTTCCATAATCACCAGTCATTGACCAATTTAGTAACCATGAAACCAGCACTACAGGAAATATTAAGGGGGTTTCTATAAAAGTAAAATGCCCCAAGAGTGATACAGAACAGAAAGTCACAACCGATACAAACAAAGACTTTACTGGCAACATGGCATCATTAAAATCATATCTCAATAATCAGTCTCAATGTAAATGGACTAAATGCTCCCATAAAATGTCATAGAGTTGCAGATTGGATAAAAAGACATGACCCATCCATTTGCTGTCTACAAGAGACTCATCTTTAACCTAAAGGTACATTCAGACTGAAAGTAAAGGGATGGAATACCATCTTTCATGCCAACGGACCTCAAAAGAAAGCTGGGGTAGCAATTCTCATATAAGACAGATTGGATTTTAAACTAAAGCCTGTAGTTAGAGACACAGAAGGGCACTATATTATTCTTAAAGGATGTATCCAACAAGTGGATATGACAATTATAAATATCTATGCCCCCAACAGAGGAGCAGCAAGATACACAAGCCAACTCTTAACCAGAATAGAGAGACATATAGATAAAAATACGTTAATAGTAGGGGACCTCAACACTCCACTGTCAGCAATAGACAGAGCACCGGAGCAGAAAACCAACAAAGAAACAAGAACTTTGAATGCCATACTCGAGGAGTTGGACCTCATAGATATATATATAGAACATTACACCCAGAACCAAAGAATACTCATTCTATTCTAATGCCCATGAAACATTCTCAAGAATAGACCATGTTCTGGGTCACAAAACAGGTCTCGACCATAATAAAAGACTGAAAGTATTCCCTGCATATTCTCAGACCACAACATTTTGAAATTGGAACTCAACGTCAACGGAAAATTTGGAAGAAACTCAAACACTTGGAGACTAAGAACCATCCTGCTCAAGAATGATTCGAGGAACCAGGAAATAAAAAATAAATTCAAACAATTTATGGAGAACAATAAGAATGAAAACACAACAGTCCAAACCTATGGGATACTGCAACGTCAGCCCTAAAGGGAAAATACATAGCCATCCAAGCCTCACTCAATATAACAGAAAAATCTAAAATGCAGTTTTTATATTCTCACCTCAAGAAGCTGGAACAGCAACAGAGGAAAAGTCCTAATCCACGCATGAGAAAGCAGTTGATCAAGATTAGAGCAGAAATCAATGAATTAGAAAGGAGGAGCACAGTGGAGCAGATCAAGAGAACTAGAAGCTGGTTCTTTGAAAGAGTAAATAAAATTGGTAAACCACTGGCAAGAGTTATCCAAAAGAATAGAGAAAGGACCCAAAATTAATAAAATTATCAATGAAAAGGGAGAGGTCACAACCAACCCCAATGAAATTGGAAGGATTATTAGAAACTTTTATCAACAGTTTTATGCCAATAGGTTAAGCAATCTGGAAGAGATGGAGGCCTTCCTGGAAACCTTTAAACTACCAACACTGAAACAGGAAGAAATTGATTTTTTAAACAGGCCACTTAATTATGAAGAGATTGAAATAGTGATTAAAAACCTTCCAAAAAACAAAACTCCAGGCCCGGACGGTTTTCCTGGGGAATTCTACCAAACATTCAAAGAAGAAATAATACTTATTCTCCTAAAGCTATTTCAAAAAATAGAAATAGAAGGAAAGCTACCAAACTCCTTCTATGAGACCAATATTACCTTGATCCCCAAACCAGGCAAAGACCGCATCAAAAAGGAGAATTACAGACCGATTTCCCTAATGAATATGGACGCCAAAATCCTCAACAAGATCCTTGCTAATAGAATCCAAGAGTACATTAAAAGGATTATCCATCATGACCAAGTGGGATTCATCCCTGGGATGTGAGAGTGGTTCAACATTTGTAAATCGATCAGTGTCATACATTTTATACAGAAGGAAAAAGCCAAAAATCATATGATTCCCTCAATAGATGCAGAAAAAGCATTTGACAAAATACAGCATCTCTTTCTGATTAAAACAATTCAGAGTGTAGGGATAGAGGGTACATTCCTCAATCTCATAAAAACCATCTATGAAAAGCCTACAGCAAATATCATTCTCAATGGGGAAAAGCTGGAAGCCTTTCCCTTAAGATCAGGAACACGACAAGGATGCCCACTCTCACCATTATTATTCAACATAGTACTAGAAGTCCTTGCAACAGCAATCAGACAACAAAAAGGGATAAAAGGTATCCAAATTGGCAAAGAAGAAGTCAAACTGTCTCTCTTCGCAGATGACATGAAACTCTATATGGAAAACCCAAAAGAATTCACTCTCAAACTATTAGAAGTTATAGAGCAATTCAGTAATGTGGCAGGATATTAAATCAATGCTCAGAAATCAGTTGCATTTCTATACACGAATAATGAGACTGAAGAAAGAGAAATAGGGAATCCATCCCATTTTCAATAGCATCAAAAACCAAATGTTACCTTGACATTAACGTAACCAGAAACGTAATGGATCTATATTCTGGAAACTACATTTTACACTTAAAAGACTTTGAAGAATACACAAAAATATGCAAAAATATTCCATGCTCATGGATCACAGGAATTAACATCAAAATGTCCACGCTACGCAGAGAAATCCACTTTCAATGCTATCGTGATCAAAACACCAATGACATCTTTCAAAGAACTTGAATAAATAGTCTTTAAATTTGTATGGAACCAGAAAAATCCCGAATCGCCAAGGAATTGTTGAAAAGGAAAAACAAAGCTGGGGACATCACAATGCCGGATTTCATGCTGTACTACAATGCAGTGATAACAAAGACACCATGGTACTGGCACAAAAGCAGACACATATACCAATGGAACAGAATAGAGAACCCAGAAAGGGACCCTCAGCTCATTGGGCAACTAATCTTTGAAAAAGCAGGAAAAAACATCCAGTGCAAAAAAGACAGTCTCTTCAATACATGGTGCTGGGAAAATTGGACAACTACATGCAAAAGAATGAAACTTGACCACTCTCTCACACCATACACAAAGATAAACTCTAAATAGATGAAAGACCTCGATGTGAGACAGGAACTCATCAAATCCTAGAGGAGAACATAGGCAGCAACCTTTACGACATCGGCCAAAGCAACCTTTTTCATGACATATCTGCAAAGGCAAGAGAAACAAAAGATAAAATGAACTTGAGGGACTTCATCAAGATAAAAATCTTCTGAACAGCCAAGGAAACAATAAAAAAAACCTAAGAGGCAGCCCATGGAATGGGAGAATATATTTGCAAATGATACTATAGATAAAAGTCTGGTATCCAAGATCTATAAAGAACTTCTCAAACTCAATACGCAACAAAGAAATAAACAAATCATAAAATGGGCAGAAGATATGAACAGACACTATTCAAATGAAGACATACAAATGGCTAACAGACACATGAAAAAATGTTCAAAATCATTAGCCATCAGGGAAATTCAAATCAAAACCACACTAAGATACCACCTTACGCCAGTTAGAATGGCAACAATGGACAAGGCAAGAAACAACAATTGTTGGAGAGGATGTGGAGAAAGGGGATCCCTCCTACATTGTTGGTGGGAATGCAAGTTGGTACAGCCACTCTGGAAAACAGTGTGGAGGTCCCTTAAAAAGTTAAAAATTGAGGTATCCTATCATCCAGCCATTGCACTAGTGGGTATTTACCCCAAAGATACAGATGTAGTGAAGAGAACGCACCCCAATGTTCATAGCAGTTTTGTGAACAATAGCTAAATAGTGGATGGAGCCGAGATACCCTTCAACAGATGACTGGATAAGAAGTTGTGGTCTATATATACAATGGAATATTACTCAGCTATCAAAAAGAACCTTTTCTCAACATTTGCTGCAACATGGATGGCACTGGAGGAGATAATGCGAAGTGAAATAATTGAAGCAGAGAAAGACAGTTATCATATGGTTTCTCTTATCTATGTAACATAAGAACTAGGAAGATCGGTAGGAGAAGAAAGGGATAAAGAAAGGGGCGGTAATCAGAAGGCAGAATGAAGCATGGGAGACTATGGACTCTGAGAAACAAACTGAGGGCTCTAGAGGGAAGGGGGGTGGGGGAATGGGATAGGCTGGTGATGGGTGGTGGGGAGGGCACGTATTGCATGGTGCCCTGGGTGTTATATGCAACTAATGAATCATCGAACTTTACATCAAAATCCAGGGATGTACTGTATGGTGACTAACATAATATAATAACGAAACATTTAAAAAAAGAAATGTATATAACTTTCTTAGGTTTGTGAATGGAAAAGATATCTAAAGCAATCAAATCATTCAATAATTTGGGAAAAATATATGTTCACCAATTCCACAAATATTTAATAAACACCTAGGAGACATTGTTCTAAGTTGCTACAATTTTTTTATGCATAGTTGCTGCAATTTTGATAGTCAATGGAGCAGACAAAGATCATTTTGTAAAAATAATCTTGGACTTCATTGTCTTTGTCTGTTCATATTATTACTAATATTTGGACGTGGGAAAGTTTGTCCCGCTTTGCGAAAAATGAAAGAAGCTTGCACTGAGGAGAAAGCAAGACCCACAGAAACTGCAGCTAAGAAAGATAAAGTATGCCATGCAGCCACTCATTATATAGGTGCCACTGTACCTGCTTCCTCATGTAGTTCTGATATTACCCATAATAACATTATCCGATGACAACCTACAGTATAATATTGTCTACTTTCAGTATTTTCTGTATGCATGCATATGCATATAGGTGTATTTTTTGTTTGTAAAAAGTTGCCTTATAATATATGTACTCTTTTGTATAATGCTTCTGTTGCTTCAAATTATGAAATTTTCTGAATGTATTAAAATTGTAATATTTAGATATAAAAAATTTAAATAATACCATGATAGTTCAGCAAAGATATATAGAAGAATCTTTGTCTAATTTCAAATAAGGAAAGATTTTCTAAACAGAAATACAAAAATGCATACTTGGAAAATCTAATTTGGCTTCTTTAGAATTAAAACATCCTGGGTCACTGGGTGGGTCAGTTGGTTAATCATCTGACTCTTGGTTTCAGCTCAGGTCATGATCTCATGGGTTCTGGGATCAAGCCCCACCTTGGGCTCCATGCTCAGCAGGGAGTCTGCTTGAGATTTTCTCCCTCTGCCCCTCCCCTCGTGCACTCTCTCTCAAGGAAACAAACAAATAAATAAAAATAAGAATTAAATAAAATAAGAATTAAATAAATAAAAGAAATAAATTAAATGAATTAATTAATTAAAGAAATAAATTTAATAAGAATTAAAATCCTTATAATAAGGAGTACCATAAACATTTTAAATGGTGAATAAAAATTATTAAGAGAAAGATGTATGTATATATATATAACACAGATATATAAAGGTAAAAATGTGTATATAATAGACAATGACTAGTCTTACATTATAAGGAGATTTTAGCAATTAATAAGGAGAAAATAATATAAGCCTATACAGACATAATTAAATACAAAGCCAGACAATTTTGAAATCTCTCTCCCTCTTTAGGTATATACGAAGTTGAATTGACTATGTATGTATACACACACACACACACACACACACACATATATAGTGCATGTATATGTATGTGTGTGTGTATATATACATATACACATTTTCAAAATTATGTATACATATATATACACACACACATATATAATTAGATACAAAGCCAGACAATTTAAATCTCTCTCCCTATTTAGGTATATATGAAGGAGAGACATTTCAAAATTGTCTATGTATATATATATACATATGAACACACATATATATAGTGTTTATATTGTATATATGTTTGTATATATATGCATATATATACATTTTCAAAATTGTCTATGTATATACATACACACATGTATATAGTGTATATATACAGACACACACACACACACACACAAATGTACATGAAAGTTTGTTTTCCCTAATAAACAAAGGCAAATAATGAGATACCACTGTTCATCTTTTTAAATTGCTAAAAATTGTAGGTAAATGATTATATTCAATACTGACAGTTGAGAAAAAAACGTTCTCATACACTAGCAGTGGGAGCTTGAATGTGTACAATCCTTAACACTCTGATCAAAAAACCCTTTGTCTATGTCATTTCTCTTATAGAATAACATTCTCGAGCAAAACCTAGAGGCTTGAGCCTTGGCAAGGGGCCAAACTCAAGGGAGGACTAGAAACAGGGGGCGGGACCACAGGGAGGGAGGGGCTAGGCGGACAATAAAGAATGCAGAGCCTCCTCTGTGACGTTTGGGACTGCGTTTGAACGTCCTAGTTAGACTAGGGCGTAGGCAGAGGTGGCAGGCCACAGCAATGCCATGGCAGTGAATGCTCTGCAACAGTCTCATTTAGGGGATCTGAGATCTTTCGTATATGGGGCCCCTGAGCAGTCGCATACTGCAATGCAGGGAATCAGGCATAGTTAATTCGCAGCCCCCAGTAGCCCAGGCGGGCCCCAATTATATACCTGGCAGCCGTAAACGCAAGCAGAGCAGTGGGCCCTGCCTAAGCCCGGAATCTGAGATCAGCCAAAGGTCTTTAGACCAGGAAGAGGATCTACAGCATGTAGTCAGCACAAGCCAGGGTAAAAAAGTTAAGATCGCATCTGAGTATGCTTACCAAACTTTATTTTTGAGCGGAGAAACAAGTGATGTTAAAGTTCGTGCCCTGGGGAAAGTATGGTGTTTACACAAAATGTTTTTATGTCAGTCAGGCTACTTTGCTACTATGTTTAGAGGTTCTTGGGAAGAATCGCATAAGGATATTATTGACCTGGAGATTAATGACCAGAATATAAATGTCGATTCCCTGAACTTTGTACTAGGCTCGCTGTATAGGGATAAATACATCTTAATGGATCCCCTTCAAATTCCACGAGTTTTGGCAACAGCATGCCTGTTTCAAGTAGAGGAATTAATTCAGCAGTGTGATGAGACCATGAAGAAAACAATTAATGTAAAAACTGTATGCGGCTATTATGCAGCAGCAGAGACCTATGGGCTACATTCTGTAAAGACAGGGTGTTTTGAATGGCTTCTCCACAATTTGATGACACATCCAAGTGTTGAACTTTACAAAGAACTCAGTATAGATCTCATGAATCTTCTAATTTCTTCTTCTAATTTATTAGTAATGCAAAAGGAAATGGATGTATATACCACACTTAAAGAGTGGATGTTCCTTCACCTTAACCCAGCTTGGAAAGGCTCAATGAAACAGCTTTTAGCTAATGCAAACAACTGGTTTTCTAGTCACAGGGAATGTGTTGGTAATATTGCCTTTCTTGAAACCAAACAAGGTATACCATTCCAACCAGTGTTTAAAAACTTAAGATTTCAGCATATCATCTCTGACCTGACCGCCACAAGAGTTATTGAACAAGATACTCTGATACCTTCAAAATGGTTATCATCTGTTTATAAACAACAATGGTTTACCTTGCTTAGAGCACAACAATACAGGGAAATTGGGCCTCAAAAGATCAATGAAACAGAACTTGAAGAACATAGCATGAGATGTGGTAAGAGGATTGTCAAGGATGGAAAATACTCCTGGAAGTGGTCAGGTTACAACTTTGGCTTTCCCTTACATGTCATCTTCACCAGCCATTATATAATTTTCAAGCAAAATACTTTCAGTCAGCCATGTGACAGTTCCATTTCTCTACAACCTCTAAGAAATATTGTGTTCAGATTAACTTTGGTGTATTTTGATTCTGGTGGAAAACTAAGTTTCAGCAAAACAACTGGTTACAAAATACTTACCTTTGAAAAGGATGAGGAACGAGTAGTCATGAAGTTGGATAGCACAGTTCTGAGTTTCCCTTTATATGTATTCTGTAACTTCTTGTTTATATCATTAGAAAATCCAGGAAATTGACAGTCTTGTCAATGAGGATATATTAGCATTTTGAAAACTTCTGATGTCTCATATCATTTAATGGCCCTACTGTTAAACACAATAAAGACCAATAACAGAAATAAAAAAAATCTTTTAACTGTAACTATCATAAATGACTACTATTTATCTTCATTTTATTTCTGCATATCAATGAAGAAAAAGTTTAATTCCAGGAAAATATATCTGTGAAACCAAGTGGTCAATGATGCTGACATCTTTCGCTTTTCATTTACCATCAACAGGCAAGCTCCAAATGGAAACAAAGAGACTATAGGAAAAATAAATTAACTTGTTAGATAAATTTTACCTTAACTAATATTGAGAGAAAATAAAAAAATATCTTCCTTGCTGAAATTATTGCACTAGTGTGACTCTAATTGCAGCAATATTACAAAAGAGTTAATCGAGTAAAAGCTATGATTAGGAATTTTCTTTGGACTCTGTAATGTACAGAGTTAAATAGCCAGACAAAAATGTCAGGTTTTACATTACATATGGTACAATTTATTGATATTTTACAATTAATCTGCCACGTGTCCCATTTTCTCTGTGGTTTGAAGAATGCATATTGCTGACTATCTGGAAAATGAGTATTTTTCACACTTAAAGAGTGGAATTATGAATTAAAAAGTGGATATATAATGCATATAACTTATATATACATGTTATATAGTTACATATTATTATATACCATATAAATATAAGCAAAATATATTAATATAAGTATATAATAACAATTATATAACATATAAACATATAATAACATATATATTATATGTAAATATATACAAATAAAGATATAGTTATATTTAATATATGAACTCATATATATGCACACACATATACAATTTTTGAAAAGGTTGGATAAAGGTTATGAACTAAAATGGGTTTTATAAATACCAGTTATTCCTGTGGATATCCAGATATGAATAATTTCAAAGTATCCTCTTCATTTTTTCTATTTGTGCTTATATTTGGTTTACTCTTTTTTTGCCAGAGTTTGTCCTTTTTGTCTATGGAGTATCTGAAGTAACATTTATTTCAAAATAGAAGCCAATTGGATAAACATTATACTTTCAAAAATATGTCTACTAGTTCATGAGCTAGGAAGAGAGAGCCCTGTATGTCCAGCTGACTGGTGCAAATTTCAAAAAAATTTATAGCACCTCGAATGCTGTTTATATTTGTTCAATATGATTGTCTTTTTCTATGAACATACATAATAATCATATCACATATTCCTTGCATACCAAGCATGCAGTCAAGAATAACTTATTTTAATGTGCTTGCCACAGCCATTTTTCAATTTTTATCCACATGGTTCTCATGTTCTATCAAATTGTAAGGATCTTGCAAAAACATACATCATGTATTCCATCCCCTCTCCAGGCAGAGTCTAAATGAGTTCTCAATTTCAAATTTTAAAAACTTGGAACTTTTAGAAAATAAAAATCCTAAATTTGAAAGAGAACAGTAGGGGAAAGTAGAATTGCACATGGAATCACAAAAGTCTGTGGTACGCCCCAAAATATTACTATCACAACTTCCTCAAGTATCTCACTCAGTGTTACACATAAGGAGTGGGGTAATGATAGCAATAGAAAAATATGACTGTCATGCTCCATATTTCCCCAAATAACTTAGGATCATTGTTTCAAATACTCTGCCAATCCCAAAACATAAGTGAACCTGTAAGTAATTTAGGTTATCTCTTACCCCCTTCGTCTTCACCTGGTCCTTCAACCATCATTTAAGATAGATTATGTATTTAGTTAGTTAGTTAGTTAGTTAGTTAGTTAGTTAGTTAGTTATATTTATGTTTTAGAGAGTGCATGCGTGAACAGGGTAGGGGAAGGGTAGATGGAGGGAGAGAGAGAATCTTAAGCAGGCTCCACACCCAGCCTGGAGCCCCATGCAGGGCTTGATCTCACGACCCTGAGATCATGACCTGAAACGAAATCAAGAGTGGGTTGCTTAACTGACTGAGCCACCCAGTTGCCCCCAAGATACATAATTGAAGTAAAGATCAAAGATGCAACTTTCCATTTCATTGGCTCAAGATCTAACCTACCACTCTGGTGATGAGTGAAGCTACCAAAAGTCACTAGAAAATACCAGAAACGTTGCAAATCTGCTTTCTTAATGTGACTCACTATTTTATTTCAAATTCAAGTTAGTAATCCAATTTAGTATTAAATAAAGGCAGTTCGGTGACGGGTATTAAGGAGGGCATGTATTGCATGGAACACTGGGTGTTATACACAAACAATGAATCATGGAACACTACATCAAAAACTAATGATGTACTGTATGGTGACTAACATAACATAATAAATAAATAAATAAATAAATAAATAAATAAATAAATAAAATAGTTTCCCCCCATGATGTGATTTTGTTTTATTTTATTAATTTTGGTTTTTTTCATTTTTATTTATTTATTTATTTATTTATTTATTTATTTATTTATTTATTTATTATGTTCAGTGAGCCAGCACATTGTACATCATAAGTTTTTGTTGTAGTGTTCAACGATTCATTAGTTGTGTATATGTTAAGAAAGCATTAAGGATAAAATCAGCCTATTGATAATACCATTCTCAAAGGTCAGGCCCAGATTCTAAAAGTTAACATTTTTCTTTTTTTTATAAAGGCTTCCAATAATGTCTCTACTTTAGTGAAGAGACATTTTACTGATCTATATCTAGGAAATCTTGTTCATATTTTAACTGCTTTTTAAAAAATTGAGACATAATATGCAACATTACATCAGTTTCAGGTGTATGACATAATGGTTAAATATTCATATATATTGTGAAATAATAACCACAATAGGTCAGGTTAACATCCATCCCCACATATAATTACAACTATTTTTCTTGTGATGAGAACTTTTAAGATCTACTCTCATAGCAACTTTCAAATATACAACACAATATTACTAATGATAGTCACCATGATATACATTACACCCACAAAACTTAGCTTATTTTGTATCTGGAAGTTTGTATTTTTTGGCCACCTTTACCTATTTCACCCATCTGCCACACACAGCTTTTGGCAAGCATTAATCTAATCTGCTCTCTGTATGTATAAGTTTTTTTTTTTGTCATTGTTGTTGTTTAGTTTTGTTTTAGATTACACATTTAGGTGAGAACATACAGTATTTATCTTTCTCTGTCTGACTTATTTCATTTAGCATAATTCCCTCAACTTACACTTTACATTCTTTTATATTGTGTATTCATTGATAAATTAAAGTAGCTATAGCTATTTTTAATACTTTTGTCTTTCGAACTTATACTAGAGTTAAGTGGTTAACACAACACTATATTAGAGTATTCTGAATCTGATAATATTCATGACTTTACCAGTGTGTTATTTTTTACAGCCTTGTTAAGAAACAACTGACATTGAATATTGTGTAAATTTAGGGTGTTTAATGTGTTGATTTGATACACTTACATATTGCAATATCACCATAGTGTTTTTAGCTAACACTTCCATCATGTCACATAATTTCCATTTCTTTTTTATAAGAATATTTGTCTACTTATTTAGCAACATTCAAGTATATAATATGGTATTGTTAGCTATAATCACCATGGTATACAATAGGTCTCTAAAACTTACTCATCTCAACACTGGAAGTTTGTATTGTTTGACCAACATCACTCTGTTTCCCCTACACCTAGACCCTGGTAACCATCAGTCTATTCTTTGTTTCTTAGTTCATCTTTTTCAGATACTACATATAAGTGATATCCTATAGTAATTATCTTTCTCTGGTTTACTTCACTTAGCAGAATGCCTGCAAGTTTCATCCAAATTACCACATATGTCAGGATTTTATTCTTGCTCATGGCTCACTACTATTTCACTGGATATATATATTGTATCTTCACTATCAATTCATCCACTGAGGGACACTTAGATTGTTTATTAGGTTCTTTTTTTTCAAAGATTGTATTTATTTGTCAGACAGAGAGCACAAGCAGGGGGAGCAGCAGACAGAGGGAGAAGCATGTTCCCTGTTGAGCAAGGAGCCCAATGTGGGACTTGATCCCAGGACCCTGGGATCATGACCTGAGCTGAAGGCAGATGTTTAACTGACTGAGCCCCCCAGTACCCCTGTTTATTAGATTATTGTTTATTTTCATATATTTTCATGTTACTAGATGGTGTGCATTTTTTAAATAATATTTTTTATTATATTATGTTAGTGTCCATACAGTACATCCCTAGTTTTTGATGTAAAGTTCCATGATTCATTACTTGTGTATAACACCCAGTGAACCATGCAACATGTGCCCTCCTTAATACCCATCACCAGCCTACCCCATTCCCCTAACCTTCTCCCCTCTGAAGCCCTCAGTTTGTTTCCCGGAGTCCATAGTCTCTCATGGTTCATTCCCCCTTCTGGTTACCCCCCTTTCTTCTTCCCTTTCTTCTCCTACTGATCTTCCTACTTCTTATGTTCCATAAATGAGTGAAACCATATGGTAATTGTCTTTCTCTGCTTGACTTATTTCACTTAGCATTATCTCCTCCAGTACCATCCATGTTGCAGTAAATGTTGAGAAATCGTTCATTTTGATGGCTGAGTAATATTCCATTGTACATATGGACCACGTTTTCTTAATCCAGTCATCTGTTGAAGGGCATCTCGGCTCCTTCCATGATTTAGCTATTGTAGACAATGCTGCTATGAACATTGGGGTGCATATGGCCCTTCTCTTCACTACGTCTGTATCTTTGGGGTAAATAACCAGTAGTGCAATTGCTGGATCATAGGGTGGCTCAATTTTTAACTTTTTAAGAGACCTCCACACTGTTTTCCAGAGTGGTTGTACCAACTTGCATTCCCACCAACAATGTAGGAGGGATCCCCTTTCTCCACATCCTCTCCAACATTTGTTGTTTCCTGCCTTGACAATTTTTGCCATTCTAACTGGTGTAAGGTGATATCTCAATTTGGTTTTGATTTGAATTTCCCTGATGGCTAATGATTTTGAACATTTTTTCATCTGTCTGTTAGCCATTTATATGTCTTCTTTGCAGAAGTGTCTTTCATTTCTTCTGACCATTTTTTGACTTATTTGTTTTTTGCATGTTAAGTTTGAGAAGTTCTTTATAGATCTTGGATACCAACCCTTTATCTGTAATGTCATTTGCAAATATCTTCTCTTATCTGTGGGTAGCCTCTTAGTTTTGTTGACAGCTGCCTTTGCTGTGCAGAGGCTTTTTATCTTGATGAAGTCCCAAAAGTTCATTTTTGCTTTTGTTTCACTTGTCTTTGGAGATGTGTCTTTATTTTTTTATAATAATTTTTTATTATGTTATGTTAGTAACCACACAGTATGTCCTTAGTTTTTGATGTAATGTTCCATGATTCATTATTTGTATATAACACCCAATGCACCATGCAATACATGCCCTCCTTAATACCCATCACTGGGGAGATGTGTCTTGAAAGAAGTTACTGTGGCTGATGCCAAAGAGGTTACTGCCTATGTTCTCCTGTAGGATTTTGATGGATTCCTCTCTCTATTGAGGTCTTCCATCCATTTAGAGTTTATCTTTCTGTATGGTGTAAGAGAATGGTTGAGTTTCATCTTCTATATGTCCATTTTTCCCAGCACCATATATAAAAGAGACTGTCTTTTTTTCCATTCGGTATTTTTTCTTGATTTGTCAAAGATTATGTCACCAGATATGTGAGGGTTCATTTCTGGGCTCTCAATTCTGTTCCATTTGTCTATGTGTCTGTTTTTAAGCCAATACCATGCTGTGTCTTTGAGATCACAGCTTTGTAATATAGCTTGAAATCAGGCAACATGATGTCCCCACCTTTGTTTTTCTTTTTCAACATTCCATTGGTGATTCAGAGTCTTTTCTGGTTCCATACAAATTTTAGGATTGTTTGTTCCAGCTCTTTGAAAAATGTCAATAATATTTTAATAAGGATGGCATTGAAAGTGTAGATTGATCTGGGTAGCATAGACATTTTCGCAATGTTTATTCTTCCAATCCATGAGCATGGAAGGTTTATCCATCTTTTTGTGTCTTCTTCAGTGTCTTTCATCAGTGTTCTGCAGTTTCTAGAGTATAGATCCTTTACCTCTTTGGTTAGGTTTATTCCAAGGTATCTTACTGTTTTTGGTACTATTGTAAATGGAATCGATTCCCTAATTTCTCTTCCTACAGTTATATTGTTAGTACATAGCAAAGGAACTGAGTTTTGTGCATTGATTTTGTATCCTGCCACATTACTGAATTGCTGTATGAGTTCTAGTATTTTGGGGTGGTGTCTTTCAGGTTTGGCACGTGAAGTATAATGCCATCTGCAAAGAGAGAGTTTGACTTCTTCTTTGTCAATTTGAATAACTTTTATTTCGTTTTGTTGTCTTATTGCTGATGCTAGGACTTTTGTCCTATGTTTAAGAATAGTGGTAAGAGTGGGCATCTTTGTTATGTTCCTGATCTTAAAGGAAAAGCTCTCAACTTTTCACCATTGAGAATGTTATTCAACATCAGCTTTTCATAGATGGTTTTTGCGAGCTTGAGGAATGTTATCTCTATCCCTACATTCTGAATATTTTTAATCACGAAAGGATGGTGTCTTTTGTCAAATGCTTTTTCTGCATCAATTGAGAGGATCATGTAGTTCTTGTCTTTTCTTTTATTAATTTGTTCTATTGCATTGATTGATTTGGGAATGTTGAACTACCCTTGCATCAAAGGCATAAATCCCACCTGGTTGTGGTGGATAATCTTTAAATATACTGTTGAATCCTATTGCATAGGATGTTGTTGATATCTTGGCATACATATTCATGAGGGATATTAGTTTGTATTTCTTCTTTTTGATGGGGTCTTTCCCTCGTTTGGGGATTCATGTTTTGCTGTCTTCGTAGAGCCAGTTTGAAAGTTTTCATTTTGTTTCTGTTTTTGAAACAGCTTCAGGAGAAGGGGAATTATTTCTTCTTTAAATATTAGGTAGAATTCCCCTGAGAAACCATCAGGACTATTGTTTTTGGGAGGTTTTTGATCACCGCTTCAATTTTGTTACTGGGTATTTGTTCTGATTGTCAATTTCTTCCTGTTTCACTCTTGGTAGTTTACAGGTTTACAGGAAGGCATCCATTTTTTCAAGGTTGCTTAATTTATTGGCCTATAGTTGCCGATAATAATTTCGAATAATTGTTTCTAATTCCTTGGTGTTAGTCATGATCTCACTCTTTTCATTCATGATTTTATTAATTTTCGTCTTTTCGCTTTTCTTTTGGATAAGTCTGGCCAGTGGTTTACTGATCTTACTAATTCTTTCATGAACCAGCTTCTAGTTTTGCTGATCTGCTCTACTGTATTTCTGGTTTCTAATTCATTGATCTCTGTTCTAATCTCATTATTATTCTTCTCCTGCTTGATTTAGGATTTATTTGTTGTTCTTTCTCCAGTTCCTTAAGCTGTAAAGTTCACTTGTGTATTCGGGATTTTTCAACTTTTTGAGTGAGGCTTGGAATGGCTATGATTTTCCCCTTTAGGACTGTCTTATCAGTCTCCCATAGATTTTATTTATTTATTTATTTATTTATTTATTTATTTATTTTATTTTTAATAATTTTTTATTAGATTATGTTCATCACCATACAGTACATCCCTGGTTTTGATGTACAGTTCGATGATTCATTAGTTGCGTATAACACCAAGTGCAACATGCAATACGTGCCTTCCCCACCACACATCACCAGCCTATCCCATTCAGCCACACCCCTCCCCTCTGAGGCCCGCAGTTTGTTTTTCAGAGTCCACAGTCTGTCATGCTTCATTCCCCCTTCTGATTACCCTGGCATAGGTTTTATTTTTTTTATTTTTTTCGTATGTGTTTATGTGTTTCTTTCTTTCTTTTTTAATGTTTTTTTATTACATTATGTTAGTCACCATACAGTCCATCCCTGGTTTCTGATGCAAGGTTCGATGATTCATTAGTTGCGTATAACACCCAGTGCACCATGCAATACCTGCCCTCCTTACTACCCATCACCAGTCTACCCCATTCCCCCACCCCCTCCTCTCTGAAGCCCTCAGTTTGTTTCTCAGAGTCCATAGTCTCCCATACTTCACTCCCCCTTCTGATTACCCCCCTTTCTTTATTCCTTTCTTCCCCTACTGATATTCCTAGTTCTTATGTTCCATAGATGTGAGAAATCATATGATAATTGTCTTTCTCTGCTTGACTTATTTCACTTAGCATTATCTCCTCCAGTGCCGTCCATGTTGCAGCAAATGTTGAGAACTTGTTCTTTCTGATAGCTGAGTAATATTCCATTGTATATATGGACCACAGCTTCTTAATCCAGTCATCTGTTGAAGGGCATCTTGGTTCCTTCCACGATTAGCTATTGTGGATAATGCTGCTATGAACACTGGGGTACATATGGCCCTCTCTTCACTACGTCTGTATCTTTTGGGTAAAAGCCCAGTAGTGAAATGGCTGAATCATAGGGTAGCTCAATTTTTAACTTTTTAAGGACCTCCACACTGTTTTCCAGACTGGCTGCACCAACCTGCATTCCCACCAACAATGTAGGAGGGATCCCCTTTCTTCACATCCTCTCCAGCAATTGCTGTTTCTTGCCTTGTCGATTTTTGCTATTCTAACTGGCATAAGGTGGTATCTAGTGTGGTTTTGATTTGAATTTCCCTGATGGCTAATGATTTTGAACATTTTTTTCATGTGTCTGATAGCCATTTGTATGTCCTCATTGGAAAAGTGTCTGTTCATATCTTCTGCCCATTTTATGATTTGTTTACTTTGTTTCTCACATATTGAGTTTGAGAAGTTCTTTGTAGATCTTGGATACCAGGCTTTTACCTGTAGTGCCATTTGCAAATATCTTCTCCCATTCCGTGGGCTGCCTCTTAGTTTTTATTTTATTGTTTCCTTGGCTGTGCAGTTTTTTATTTTGATGAAGACCCACATGTTCATTTTATCTTTTGTTTCTCTTGCCTTTGGAGATGTGTCATGAAAAAGGTTGCTGTGGCCGATGTCGTAGAGGTTGTTGCCTATGTTGTCTGCCAGGATTTTGATGGATTCGTGTCTCACATCGAGGTCTTTCATCCATTTGGAGTTTATTTTTGTGTATGGTGTGAGAGAGTGGTCAAGTTTCATTCTTTTGCATGTAGCTGTCCAATTTTCCCAGCATCATTTATTGAAGAGACTGTCTTTTTTCTACCGGATATTTTTTCCTGCTTTATCAAAGATTAGTTACCCAAAGAGCCGAGGGTCCATTTCTGGGTTCTCTATTCTGTTCCATTGGTCTATGTGTCTGTTTTTGTGCCAGTACCATGGTGTCTTTGTTATCACTGCATTCTAGTACAGCTTGAAATCCGGCATTGTGATGCCTCCAGATTTTTTTTTTCCCTTTTCAACAGTTCCTTGGTGATTCGGGGCCTTTTCTGGTTCCATACAAACTTAAGGACTATTTGTTTCGGTTCCCTGAAAAATGTCATCGGTATTTTGATCAGGATAGCATTGAAAGTGTAGATTGCTCTCCGTAGGATGGATATTTTAACTATGTTAATTCTTCCGATCCATGAGCATGGAATATTTTTCCATCTTTTTGTGTCTTCCTTAATGTCTTTCAAGAGTGATTTATAGTTTCTAGAATATAGATCCTTTAAGTCTCTGGTTAAGTTAATTCCAAGGTAACATTTGGTTTTTTGGTGCTACTGTAAATGGAATGGATTCCCTAATTTCTCTTTCTTCAGTCTTGTTATTCGTGTATAGAAATGCAACTGATTTCTGAGCATTGATTTTGTATCACGCCACATTACTGAATTGCTGTATAAATTCTAATAGTTTGGGAGTGGATTCTTTAGGGTTTTCCATATACAGTATCATGTCATCTGTGAAGAGAGACAGTTGGACTTCTTTTTTGCCTATTTGGATACCTTTTATCCCTTTTGTTGTCAGATTGCTGTTCCAAGGACTTCTAGTACTATGTTGAATAATAGTGGCGAGAGTGGGCATCCTTGTCCTGTTCCTGATCTTAAGGGAAAGGCTTCCAGCTTTTCCCCATTGAGAATGATATTTGCTGTAGCCTTTTCATAGATGGCTTTTATGAGATTGAGAAATGTACCCTCTATTCCTACACTCTGAAGGGTTTTAATCAGGAAAGGATGCTGTATTTTGTCAAATGCTTTTTCTGCATCAATTGAGAGGATCATATGGTTTCTGAGTCTTTTCTTGTTGATATGATGTATCACGTTGATCGATTTGTGAATGTTGAACCACGCTTGCATCCCAGGTATGTATCCTACTTGGTCATGATGGATAATCCTTTTAATGTATTGTTGGATTCTATTAGCCAGGATCTTGTTGAGGATTTTGGCATCCATATTCATTAGGGATATCGGTCTGTAATAATTCTTTTTGATGGGGTCTTTGCCTGGTTTGGCAATCAAGGTAATATTGTCCTCATAGAATGAGTTTGTTAGCTTTCCTTCTGTTTCTATTTTTTGAAATAGCTTTAGGAGAATAAGTATGATTTCTTCTTTCAATGTTTGGTAGAATTCCCCAGGAAAACCGTCTGGGCCTGGAGTTTTATTTTTTTGGAAGACTGTTTATCACTGACTTTATCTCTTCATAATTAATTGGCCTGTTTAAAAAGTCAATTTCTTCCTGTTTCAGTCTTGGTAGTTTATGGGTTTCCAGGAAGGCCTCCATCTCTTCCAGATTGCTTAATTTATTGGCATAAAGCTGTTGATAAAAGTTTCTAATAACCCTCCCAATTTCATTTTTGTTGGTGTGACCTCTCCTTTTTCATTCATAATTTTATTAATTTGGGTCCTTTTCTATTCTTTTAAATAAGTCTTTCCAGAAGTCTGTCAATTTTATTAATTCTCTCAAAGAACCAGCTTCTAGTTCTGTTGATCTGCTATACTGTACTCCAGGTTTCTAATTCGTTGATTTCTGCTTTCATCTTGGTCGACTGCTTCCTCGTGCTTGGATTAGGCCTGTCCCTCTGTTGCTGTTCCAGCTTCTTGAGGCACGAATATAAAACTGCATTTTAGATTTTTCTATTCTTTTGAGTGAGGCTTGAATGGCTATGTATTTCCCCCATAGGGCTGCCTTTGCAGTATCCCATAGGTTTTGGACCGTTGTGTTTTCATTCTCGTTGGTCTCCATAACTTGTTTAATTTGATTTTTGATTTCCTGGTTTATCGAATCATTCCTGAGCAGGATGGCACTTAGTCTCTAAGTATTTGAGTTTCTTCCAAATTTTTCCTTGTGGTTGAATTCTACCTTCAAACCGTAGTGGTCTGAGAATATGCAAGGAACAATTTCAGTCTTTTGTTATGGTCGAGACCTGTTTTGTGACCCAGAACATGGTCTATTCTTGAGAATGTTCCATGGGCATTAGAATAGAATGAGTATTCTTTGGGTCTGGGATGTAGTGTTCTATATATATCTATGAGGTCCAACTCGTCGAGTATGGCATTCAAAGCCTTTGATTCTTTGCTTAGTTTTTGCCAGGGTGTTCTGTCTATTTCTGATAGTGGGTTGTTGAGGTCCCCTACTATTAATGTATTTTTACCTCTATGTCTCTTTATTCTGTTAAGAGTTGGCTTGTGTAAGTTGCGGCTCCCCTGTTGGGGGCATATATATTTATAATTGTCATGTCCACTTGTTAGATACATCCTTTAAGAATAATATAGTGCCCTTCTTTGTCTCTAACTATAGTCTTTATTTTAAAATCCAATCTGTCTGATATGAGATTTGGTACCCCAGCTTTCTTTTGAGGTCTATTTGCGTGAAAGATGGTACTCCATCCCTTTACTTTTAGTCTGAATGTATCCTTGGGTTCAAAATGAGTCTCTTGTAGACAGCAAATGGATGGGTGATTTCTTTTTATCCAATATGCAGCCCTGTGGAGTTTTATTGGAGCATTTAAGCCATTCACATTGAGAGTGAATACTGAGAGATATGATTTTAATGATGCCATGTTGCCAGTAAAGTCTTTGTTTGTATCGGTTGTGACTTTCTTTTCTGTATCACTCTTGGGGCCTTTTCGCCTTTATAGAACCCCCCTTAATATCTCCTATAGGGTTGGTTTCATGGTTACGAAATTGGTTAATGACTGGCGATTCTGGAAGGTCTTTATTTCTCCATCAATTCTGAATGACAGCCTTGCTGGCTAAAGGATCCTTGGTTGCATGTTTTTCTCTGAAAGTGTTTTTAAAATGCCCCCCCCCCAACCCGTTCTCTCATTCCAGGTGTGTGTAGACAAGTCTGACGTAATTCTGATACCTTTGCCTTTGTACGTGAGAAATTTCTTTGCCCTGGCTGCTTTCAATACTGTATCCTTGGATCTAATATTTGCGAAATGCACTATGACATGACGTGGCTTAGGTTTGTCGTGTTTGAGTTTGAGAGGGGTCCTCTCTGCCTCTTGGACATGAATGTTTGTTTCCCTCACTGGATTAGCGAAGTTTTCAGCTACAATTTGTTCAAATATCTCTTCTAGACCTCTGTTTTTCTGCACCCCCTTGGGGATGCCCATGATTCTGACATTGGATCGTTTTATTGACTCAGTAATCTCCCATAACCTACATTCGTGTGCATGGATTTTTTTAAGTCCAGGTTCTATTTTCGCTTTTTCTTCTACTAACCCATCCTCCAATTCGCTAATACGTTCCTCTGCCTCATTTACCCTGGCCGTCAGAGGCTCTAGTTTTGACTGCATTTGGCTCATAGAATTTTTAAGTTCTGCCAGATTTGCTCTCATTTCTTCCCTTGGAGATTCTATATTCTCATTAACATTTTTGTTAACACTTTTTTCAAGTCTACACATCATCTTGATCATTGTTACTCTGAATTCCATTTCTGATAATTTGGTTACATCCGCATCCATTAATTCTGTGGCAGAGGCCACAGACTCATTGTCTTGTCTTTGCTGGAGGGAGGGGGGATTTCTCCTTCTCGTCATTCTGATGAGGAGAGGTTGCGGGGTTGTCCAGAGCCCAAATTTTTGACCAAGGCCCAGGCAGTGCGCCCTTTTTTTTAATAGGGATCTTAGGGTTGTGGGCTTCTTGATTTTTCAGCCTGCCTTCTGGGGGAGGGGCCTGCTCTGCCACTACTCAGGCAACCCTGTTTGGGTTGGGTCTCCCTGTCTACTGTGAGGGTGGATGGGGATGGGTACCCTGTGGCCAGGTATTTCCAGGGTTTTGTTCTCTGGTGGCTTTCCCTGGTGGTTTGCTTTGCCTTCTCTGAGAGACAGAGCAGCAGTGGCCGAATCTCAGACTCTGTCACAGAACAGAGGGGATCGTGGGCCGTTCTCCACTTCGATTTGGCCACTTTAACTCTGTTTCTGTTGTTGCTGCTCTAACCTGCAGTGTCCCGGGATGTGCGCCCCACACCCGGCGTCCCAGCCCTCACTTCCAGGGCCGGCGCTTCTCTGTCCTCTGTGTTTCTAACACGCCAGCCGCCAGCTGCCCCCGCATGTTCCCGGAGCTCCTGGTCTCAGTCTGGATCTAGTAAGCACACTGGAGTTCCGTGAGAAGTCTGGTGGCGTGCGCTCCCTGCTCATTGTCACAGTCTGTTTTCTTGAGCGTGCCGTCCGGGAGTCCACCTGCTCCCCCATGCAGGTAGCTACCGCTTCCTGGTGACTGAACGCGGTGGCTCCCTCCCCCTTCCGTTTATCTTCCAATATCTGTGCGCGGTTTCATGGCTCCCCGCTTTGTACCTCAATACTCAGCGCTGGAGATGTTAATTTGTAGAGATCCAGATGTGTCTTCCTGCGTCTCAGGCTGATTCCATGGATGTTCAGGCTGGTCTGGTACCTATCCAACTCGACTCAGGGGACCAGCTGAAAAAGGGGTCCCCTATTCCTCCAGCATCTTAACACTCCCCCCCATAGGTTTTAGACCAATGTGTTTTTGTTCTCGTTGGTTGTCATGAATTTTTAAAGTTCTTCTTTACATTCTTGGTCATCCCAAATATTCTCAAGCAGGATGTTCTTTAATTTCCATGTGTTTGAATTCCTTCCAAGTTTTGTCTTGTGATTGAGTCCGGTTTAAAAGTATTGTCATCTGATATGCAGGGAAAAATCTCAATCATTTGTATTTGCTGACACCTGATTTTTAACCCAGTATGTGGTCTATTTTGCAGAAAGTTCCATGTGCATTTGAAAATAATGAGTATTCTGTTCTTTTAGGGTGGAATATTCTGTATATGTCTATGAAGTCCATCTGGTCCAGTGTGTCATTCAAGGTCTTTTCTTGTTGATCTTTTGCTTAGATGATCTGCCTATTGCTGAGAATGGAGTGTTGAGGTCTCCTACTATTAAAGTATCATTATGAATATGTTTCTTTATTTTGGTTCACAGTTGGCTTATGTAGCTGGCTGCTTCCCTGTTGGGGGCATAGATATTTATAATTGTTAGATCTTGTTTGATAGACCCTTTAAGAATGATACAGTGTCCCTCTGTATCTCTTATTACAGTTTTTAGCTTAAAATAAAATTTGTCTGATATGAGAATTGCTACTCCAGCTTTCTTTTGAGGTCCATTGGAATGAAAAATGGTTCTCCATTCCCTTGCTTTCAGTCTGAATGTATCTTTAGGTAAAATGACTCTTTGGTAGACAGCATATGGATGGGTCATGTCTTTTTATCCAATCTGTAATCATACAGTGTTTTATGGGAGCATTTAGGCCATTCATGTTGATAGTGACTATTGAAAGATATTAATTTAATGCCATCATATTCCTTGTAACATCCCTGTTTCTATAGATTGTCTCTGTTAGTCTGGTCTATATTACTCTTAGTGTCTTTCTCCTTTTATAGACTCCCCTTTAATATTTCTTGCAGTTCTGGCTTTATGGTCACATATTCTTTCAGTTTCTGTTGGTCTTGGAAGCTCCTTTCTCTCCGTCCATTCTGAATGACAGCCTTACTACATAAAGTATCCTTGGCTTCATGTTCTTCTCATTTAGTCCTCTGAATATGTCTTGCCAGCCCTTTCTGGTATGCCAGGTCTCTGTGGACAGGTCTGATGTTAGTCCAATGTTCCTCCCTCTGTACATAAGAAATCTCTTTCACCTAGCTCCTCTCATCATAGCTTCCTTGGTTCTAAGATTTCCAAATTTCACTATTATAAGTTGGGGTGTTGTTCTGTTTTTATTTTTATTTTTTTAATTAATGTTTTTTTACTATATTATGTTAGTCCCCATACAGTACATCCCTAGTTTTTGACATAACATTCCATGATTCATTACTTGTGTATAACACCCAGTGCACCATGCAAATACGTGTTCTGTTTTTACTGATCTTGGGAGTGGTCCTCTCTGCCTCTTGGACACGAATGCTTGTTTCTTTCCTCAGATTAGGGATTTTCTCATCCATGATTTGCTCAAATATACCTTCTAGTCCCTTCTCTCCACGCCCTCAGGAATCTCAATAATTCTGATATTGGAATGTTTCATGCTTTATTGATCTCTCTAAGTCTGTTCTCATGGGCTTCTAGCTATTTATCCCAATCCACCTTGTCTTCCTTCCTTTCTAGTAGCTTATCATCTATGTCACTAATTCTTTCTTCTGTCTCATTTACCCTTTCTGTTAGAGGATCCGTTTTAGATTGCATCTCATTCATAGCATTTTTAATTGTGTCCTGATTAGGTCTCATTTCTTCCCTTACAGATTCTGTATTGACGCTAATGGTTTTCTCAAGCTTAGCTGTTGACTCCGTAATTCCTACCCTGAAGTCCATATTTGACATCTTGCTTATATCCATATCAATTAGGTTGGTGGCAGAGGCCATTTTCTCTGGTTCTTATCTTTTTTGGGAGTTCCTCCTCCTAGTCATTCTTTTGAGGTGTGGTGAGAGAATATGGAGAGTTCAAAATATCAACCACGACCCAAGCAAAATACACCCATTTTATGGGGATCCTGGGGTTGTCGTCCTCTTGTTCTTCCAGCCTGTCTTCTAGGGGTGGGCCCTTCTGCTCTGTATCTCAGGCAACCCTGCTTGGACAGAGTTGCCCTGCCCCTGTGAGGAAGCTGGGCTCCAAGGAAACTGTTTTTTTGAGCTTTTGTTCTCTGGCATCTTTCTGTCCCTCTTCCTAGATTAGAGCAAAAATGGCCACACCCAAACCTCTGTCCCAGAGCAGAGAAATCACAGTCTCCTCTTCACCGAGCCCTGCAGGACACACAGTCTCTGTTTCTTTATGTGCTGCTGAAAACCACAGCTTCCTGCGTGGTGTGAGCCTGCAGTGACTCTCCCAGAGTTCAACCCCAGGGCCCAGGTTTGTCTCTCCCCTTTGTACATCTAAAACTGCAAGCAGCCCTAGGCTTGTGCACATGCACCTTTGGCTCCTGGATCCTGTTTGAATACTGCTCTAAAGCCCTTTCATGGTCATTATGGCTCTGCTCTGTGAGCTTTTGCCTGGTCCTCAGGGCAGGACGCTTTTGCACTTGTGTGTTACATCACTTTCCAGGCTCCAGCTTATGGAGGCTCCCTCCCCCTCTGTTTGTATTCTGATATCTCCCCACAGTTTCAAGACTCCATTCTTCCTACCTCTCAACAGGAGGTATTTTTCTGCTTGTAGAGATCCAAATATATATTCTTACATCTCAAGCTGATTTTGTGTGTTCAGAATGGTTTGGTAGATATCCAGATAAATTTAGGGGACTCGTTGAAACAGGATCCCCTACTCCTCTGCTATCTTGCTTCCTTCCCTCTCCTGTAGGATTTTAATGATTTCCTGTCTCACATTTAGGTCTTTCATTCATTTGATTTTATTTTTGTGTATGGTGTAAGAAAATGGTCCAATTTCATTATTCTTTGGCGTGTGGTTGTCCAGTTTTCCCAACACCATTTGTTGAAGAGATGGTCTTTTGCCCATTGGATATTCTTTACTGCTTTGTAGAACATTAATTGACAGTATAGTTGTGGGTTCATTTCTGTGTTTTGTATTCTGTTCCATTAATCTATGTGCCTTTTTTTTTTTTTTTTGCCAGTACCGTACTGTCTTGATCATAGAGCTTTGTAATATAACTTGAATTCTGGAAATGTGATCCCTCAGTTTTGCTTTTCTTTTTCAAGATTTCTTTAGCTATTCAAGGTCTTCTGTGGTTCCATACAAATTTTAGGATTGTTTGCTCTAGCTCTGTGAAAAATACTATTGGTATTTTAATAGAAATTGCATTAAGTGTGTATATTGCATTGTGTAGTCGAGGCATTTTAACAATATTTGTTCTTCTAATCCATGAACATGGAATATCTTTCCATTTCTTTGTGTCATTTCAGATTTCTTTCACCAATGTTTTGTAGTTTTCAGAGTATAGGTCTTTAAACTGTTTGGTTAGGGTTTTTCTTAGCCAGAAGCTTTAGAGGTCAATGGGCTTGGCTAGGATAGAGGCCTTAGGGCACTGTTCTGCTCCGGGAGAACAGGTAATCAAACAACCTGGAGGCAGATGACATGGAAATAAAATTTGAAAAATGAATGGGACACACAGTGGGGAGATTATTCCCTTCATCTTGGAGTGCTTACCTCAGAGGCAGCATTTATAAAGACACCTCTCCAGACACAAAGGGGCTGGCTTGTTCACTCCATTATCACTCCCCATAAACACAGAGCCATATGTGGGAAGCAGTGCTGACACAGGCTGCTAACTTGCTTACACCAAGTCCAACATAGTTGTGCTTTGGTGGGATTTCCCTTCTCAGTCACATTTGCCTAAGTCTCACACAATAGGTATCACCCTAGGAGACCTGCAGAAACACCTGCTGAAACCAGATTAGAGAATTCTGAAGGACTTCAGTTCTAGTGGAAGTAGTATCAGGTCTCATTTAACAAGGATACCAGAAGACACCTACTTAAAACTCAAAACATTCTGGCCAAGGACCAAACACTGCCCACTGCAGGCAAGGAGATCCTCTGTAAATGAGTAGCTTGAAAGATAGAGCAACCAAAACAAAAGCACAGCATATGCAGTACACACCAGAAATGCTCCTTGAAACACTAGACCGAAGACACTACATGATTTATTCTTTATAAAATCATAACAATCAGGAGTAGAAAGCATAGCAGGCTTTTTTAACACATAGAATAATACAGAGACTTAGACAAAATGCCAAGATGAAACAATTTATCCCAAATGAAAGAACAAGACGAGGTCATGGCCAGAGAGCTAAGTGAAAGTGTTATAAGTAACATACGTGATGGAGAGTTTATAGCAAAAATCATGAGGGTAGTCACTGGGCTTGAAAAAAAGAATGGAAGTCTTCAGGGAATTCTTACCACAGAGATAAAGTTTTTTAAAAAAGAGTCAGTTGGGTATTATGCTAAGCGAAATAAGTCAATCAGAGAAAGACAATTATCATATGATCTCACCGATATGTCGGATTTAGGAAACACAGCAGAGGATCATATTGGGAAAGAGGAAAAAATTAAATAAGATGAAACCTGAGAGGGAGACAAACCTTAAGAGACTCTTAATCTTAGGAAACAAATTGAGGTTTGCTGAAGGCGAGGGAGGTGGGTGGATGGGCTAACTCAGTGATGGGCATTGGGGAAGGTATGTGTTGTAATGAGCACTGGGTATTATATAAGACTGATGAATCACAGACCTGTACCCCTGAAGAAAATAATACATTATATGTTGGTTAATTGAATTAAAATAGTTAAAAAAAGAAATGAAGAATGCAATAACTGAGATTGGAAACACACTTGATGCAATGAATGGAGGCTGCAAGAAGCAGAGGAATGAATTAGTGATATAGAGGACAAAATAATGGAAAATAATGAAGCTGAACAAAACAGAGAAATTATGCAATATGAGAATAGACATAAGGAACTCAGTGACTCCATGAAATGTAACATTTGTATTATAGGAGTCCCAGAAAAAGAAGAGAGTGAAAGGGGGCAGAATACTTATTTGAACAAAACATAGATGAAAAGTACCCTAATCTGGAGAAAGAAAAAGACATCCAGACCCAGGAGGCAAAAAAGGGCTCTCATCAAAATCAACAAAAACAGGCCAACACCAAGACATAGTGTAAATAAAATTTTGAAATATAGTGATAAAGAACAAATCTTAAAAACAGCAAGACAAAATAAGTCCTTAAATTGCAAAGGAAGACCCATGAGTCTAGCTACAGATCTCACAACAGAAACTTGGCAGGTCAAAAGACAGTGGCATGATATAATCAAAATACTGAATGTGAAAAATCTGCAAAGAAGAATACTCTCCAACAAGCTTAAAATCAGAACAGAAGGAGAGATAAAGAGTTTCCCAGACAAGAAACAAAAGGTGTTGGTGAGGAGGAGGAGGAAGGGGACACTCTTGCACTTTTGGGGTGAATGCAAACTGGTGTAGCCATTCTAGATAAAAGTAAGGCATTTCCTCAAAAAGGTAAAAATAGAACTACCCTAGGATCTAGTGATTACACTACTATGTATTTACCCAAAGGACACTAAAATACAGATTCAGGGGGCGCCTGGGTGGCTCAGTCGTTAAGCATCTGTCTTTGGCTCAGGGCGTGATCCCAGAGTCCTGGGATCGAACCCCACATCAGGCTCATCCACTGGGAGCCTGCTTCTTCCTCTCCCACTCCCCCTGCCTGTGTTCCCTCTCTCACTGGCTGTCTCTCTCTCTGTCAAATAAATAAATACAATCTTTAAAAAAAATACAGATTCAGGGAGGTACATGCACCCCAATGTTTATAGCAGCGAAAGAATGAAATCTTCCCATTTGCAGGGATGTGGTTGGAGCTAGAGTGTATTATGCTAAGTGAAACACATCAGGCAGAGAAAGATAAATAACATATGATTTCACTCGTATGTCAAATTTAAGAAACAAAAGAGATTGAATATATGGGAAGGGGGAAAAGAGAGAGAGAGAGGGAAACAATCTATAAGAGACTCAACTATACAGAACAAATTGAGGGTTGATGGAGGGAGGTGAGTGGGGGATGGGCTAGATCAGTGATGGGTTGTAAGGAGGGCAGTTGTTACTATGAGCTCTAGGTGTTGTAAGTGATAAATCACTGAATTTGACACCTGAAGCCAATATTGCACTGTAAGTTAATAATTAGAATATAAATAAAAATTTTGAAGGAAAAAAAGAGTTTCCCAGACAAACAAAAACTAAACCACCAAACCAGCCTTTCAAGAAGTATTAACAGGGAGTCTTTGAGTGTAAAGACCAAAATTGACAAAGACAAGAAAATATCAGAGAAAAATTCCATGAACAACAACATATCAAGTAATAAAATAGCAGTCAATACATGTATATCAATAATTACTTTTTCCCACAAGTTGTTACAACTTCTTTATCCATTCATCAGTTGATGGATGATTGAGATCTTTCCATACTTTGGCTGGTAATAATGCTGCTATAAACATCACGGTGTGTATACCCAATTTGAATCAGTACTTTTGTATACCATAGGTAAATACCTGGTAGTAAAATTGCTGGGTCATAAGGTAGTTCTATTTTTAACTCTTTGAGGAACCTCCACACTGTTTTCTAAAGTGGCTGTACCAACTTGCATTCCAACCAACAGTGTAAGAGGGATCCCCTTTCTCCACATCCTCTTCAATATTTGTTGTATCTTGCCTTCTCCATTTTTGCCATTCTAACTGGCATAAGATTGTATCTCAGTGTGGTTTTGATTTGAATTTCCCTGATGGCTAATGATGTTGAATATTTTTTCATGTGTCTGTTAACCATTTGTATGTCTTCAATGGAAAAGTGTCTGTTCATATCTTCTTTTCTTAATAATAATTTTTTATTATGTTATGTTAGTCACCATACAGTATATCCTTAGTTTTTGATGTAGTGTTCCATGACTTGTCATTTGCTTATAACATCCAGTGCACCATGCAATATGTGCCCTCCTTAATACCCATCACCGGCCTATGCCAGTCCACCATCCCCCTCCACTCTGAAGCCCTCAATTTGTTTCCCAGAGTACATAGTCTTTCATGGTTCATTCCCTCTTCTGTTTGCCCCGCCCCTTCATTCTTCCCTTCCTTCTCCTACCGATCTTCATGCTATTTCTTATATTTCATAAATGAGTGAAATCATATGATCATTGTCTTTCTCTGCTTGACTTATTTCACTTAGCATAATCTCCTCCAGCCCTGTCCATGTTGCTACAAATGTTGGTTAATCATTCTTTCTGATGGCTGAGTAATATTCCATTGTATACATGGACCACATCTTCCTAATCCATTTTGTGGATCGCCTCCTTCTTTTGATGACTGTTTCCTTTGATGTGCAGAAACTTTTTATCTTGGTGAAGTCCCAGAAGTTCATTTTGGCTTTTGTTTCTCTTACCTTTGGAGATGTGTCATGAAAGAAGTTGCTGGGGCCAATGTCAAAGAGGTTACAGCCTATGTTCTCCTCTATGATTTTGATGGATTCCTGTCTCACAATGAGGTCTTTCATCCATTTGGAGTTTATCTTTGTGTATGGTGTGAGAAAGTGGTCAAGTTTCATTTTTTTGCATATACCTGTCCGATTTTCCCAGCACCATTTATTGAAGAGACTGTCGTTGTCCCACTGGATATTTTTTCCAGCTTTGTCAAAGATTAGTTGACCATAGAGTGGAGGGTCCATTTCTGGAGTCTCTATTCTGTTCCATTGGTCTATGTGTCTGTTTTTGTGCCAGTACCATGCTGTCTTGGTGATCACAGCTTGGTAGTATAGCTTGAAATCCGGCAATGTGGTACCCCCAGCTTTGTTTTTCCTTTTCAACATTTCCTTGGTGATTTGGGGTCTTTTCTGGTTCCACACAAATTTTAGTCTTGTTTGTTCCAGCTCTTTGAAAAATGTCATTGGTATTTTGATCGAGATGGCATTGAAAGCGTAGATTGTTCTGGGTAGCATAGACATTTTAACTATGTTTATTCTTCCAATCCATGAGCATGAATGTTTTTCGATCTTTTTGTCTCTTCTTCAATGTCTTTCAACAGTGATCTGTATTTCTAGAATATAGATCCTTTACCTCTCCGGTTAAGTTAATTCCTAGATATCATACGATTTTTGGTGCTATTGTAAATGGAATCGATTCCCTAATTTATCTTTCTTCAGTCTCATTGTTCGTGTATAGAAATGCAACTTGTTTCTGAGCATTGATTTTGTATCCCGCCACATTACTGAATTGTTCTATGAGTTCTAGTAATTTTGTGGGTGGAGTCTTTTGGTTTTCCATATAGAGTATCATGTCATCTGCAATGAGAGACAGTTTGACTATTTCTTTGCCAATTCGAATACTTTTTATTGCTTTTTGTTGTCTGATTGCTGTTGCAAGGACTTCTAGTACTATGTTGAACAATAATGGTGAGAGTCAGCATCCTTGTCGTGTTCCTGATCTTAAAGGAAAGCCTTTCAGCTTTTCCCCATTGAGAAAGATATTCACTGTAGGCTTTTCATAGATGGTTTTTGAAATTGAGGAATATACCCTCTATCCCTACACTCTGAAGTGTTTTAATCAGGAAAGGATGCTGTATTTTGTCAAATGCTTTTTCTGCATCTATTGAGAGGATCATAGGGTTCTTGACTCATTTCTTGTTGATATAATCTATCACACTGATCGATGTGTGAATGTTGAACCACCCTTGTATCCCAGGGATGAATCCCACTTGGTCGTGATGGATAATCCTTTTAATGTACTGTTGGATCCTATTAGCTAGGATCTTGTTGAGAATTTTGGCATCCATATTCATTAGGGATATCAGTCTGTAATTCTCCTTTTGGATGGGGTCTTTGCCTGGTTTGGGGATCAAGGTAATATTGTCCTCATAGAATGAGTTTGGTAGCTTTCCTTCTGTTTCTATTTTTTGAAATAGCTTTAGGAGAATAGGTATTATTTCTTCTTTGAATGTTTCATAGAATTCCATGGGGAATCCATCAGGCCTTGGACTCTTGTATTTGGGGAGGTTTTTGATCACTGCTTCAATCTCTTCATAATTAATCAATGTTTGTATAACCAATTTCTTCCTGTTCCAGTCTTGGTAGTTTATAGGTTTCCAGGAAGGCATTCATTTCTTCCAGGTTGTTTAATTTATTGGCATATAGTTGTTGATAAGAGTTTCTAATGATTCTTGCTATTTTCTTGGTGTTGTTATTGATCTTTCCCTTTTCATTCATAATTTTATTAATTTGGGTCCTTTCTCTATTCTTTTGACTAAGTCTGGCTAGTGGCTTATCAATCTTATTTATTCTTTCACAGAACCAGCTTCTAGTTTTGTTGATGTGCTCTGCTGTGCTCCTGGTTTCTAATTCATTGATCTCTGCTCTAATCTTGATCAACTGCCTTCTCTTGCATGGGTTAGGCCTGTTCTTCTGTTCTAGCTCCAGCTTCTTAAGGTGAGCATATAAAGACTGCATTTTAGATTTTTCTGTTCTTTTGAGTGAGGCTTGGATGGCTATGTATTTTCCCCTTAGGACTGCCTTTGCAGTGGCCCATAGGTTTTGGACTGATGTGTTTTTGTTCTCCTTGGTTTCCATAAATTGCTTAAATTCTTCTTTAATTTCCTGGTTTACCCAATCATTCTTGAGCAGGATGGTTCTTAGTTTCCAAGTGTTTGAGTTTCTTCCAAATTTTTCCTTGTGGTTGAGTTCCAGTTTCAAGGCATTGTAGTCTATGAATATGCAGGGAATAATCTCAGTCTTTTGGTATCGGTTGAGACCTGTTTTGTGACCTAGAATATGGTCTATTTTGGGGAAACTTCCATGTGCATTTGAAAAGAATTAGTATTCTGTTATTCTATGGTGTAGTGTTCTGTATATATCTATGAGGTTCATCTGGTCCAGTATGTCATTCAAAGGTCTTGTTTCTTTGTCGATTTTCGGCTTAGGTGATCTGTCTATTGCTGAGAGCAGAGTGTTGAAGTCTCCTACTATTAACGTATTTTTATCTATATGTCTGTTTATTCTGGTTAAGAGTTGGCTTCTGTTTCTAGCTGCTCCCTGTTGGCGGCATAGATATTTATAATTGTCATATCTACTTGTTGGATACATCCTTTAAGAATAATGTAGTATCCTTCTCTATCTCTAACTACAGTCTTTAGTTTAGAATCTAATCTGTCTGGTATGAGAATTGCTACCCTAGCTTTCTTTCGAGGTCCATTGGCATGAAAAATGGTTCTCCATTCCTTTACTTTTAGTCTGGATGTATCTTTAGGTTCAAAATGAGTCTCTTGTAGACAGTATATGGTGGGTCATGTCTTTTATCCAATCTCTGACCCTGTTGTGTGTTAGGGGTGCATTTAGGCCATTAACATTGAGAGTGATTATTGAGAGATATGATTTTAATGATGCCATGCTGCCTGTGAAGTCTTTGTTTCTATAAATTATAAATTTCTGTGTGTATCACTCTTAGGGTCTTGTTACTTTTATAGCACCCCCCTATTATTTCTTGTATTACTGGCTTGGTGGTACATAGTCTCTCAGTTTCTGCCAGTCTTGGAAGCTCCTCGTCTCTCCATAAATTCTGTGACAGCCTTGCTGGATTAAGGTTCCTTGGCTGTATGTTCTTCTCACTTAGTGCTCTGAATATGTCTTGCCAGCTTTTTCTGGCTTGCCAGGTCTCTGTAGACAGGTCTGATGTTATTCTGATGTTCCTCCCTCTGTAGGTGAGGATTCTCTTCCCCTTGGCTGCTTTCAAGATTTTTTCCTTGGCTCTGTGATTTGCGAACTGTACTATTATGTGTTGTGGTTTTGGTCTTTTGTCATTGATCTCGGGAAAGGTCTTCCCTCCCTCTTGGACATGAATGCTTATTTCCTTCACTAGATTAGGGAAGTTCTCAGCTACAATTTCTTCAGATATCTCTTCTAGACCTCTCTCTTGCTCCATGCCCTTGGGGATGCTGAGGATTCTGACATTGGAATGTGTCGTTAAGTCAGTAATCTCCCGTAATCTATATTCTTGAGATTGGATTTTTTTTGAGCCAAGTTCCCACTTTTTCCTTCTTTTCTATTATCCTATCTTCCAACTCAGGAATTCGTTCTTCTGCCTCATTTACCCTGGCCATCAGAACGTCCAGTTTAGATTGCATTTGATTCATAGCATTTTTAATTTCTGCCAGATTCTTTCTCATTTCTGCCCTTAGATATTCTATATTCTTGTTAATATTTTTGTTCATATTTTTTTCAAGCCTACACATCATCTTGACCATTGTTACTCTGAACTCCATTTCTGACAATATGATTATATCCATATCCATTAGTTCTGTGGCAGTGGCCACAGTCTGTTTCTTTCCTTTGTTGGAGATTCCTCCTCATTGTCATTTTTATGAGGAGTGGTTGTGGGGATGTACAGAGCCCAAATTAGTGACCAGGCCCCAGGCAATGTGCACTTGTTTTATAGGGATCTTAGGGATGTGGGCTTCTTGATTTTTCAGCCTGCCTTCTGGGGCAGGGGCCTGCTACCAGTCACTTTTTAAGAAGGTTCCTTTTTCTCCACATCCTTGACAACACCTGTTGTTTCCTGTGTTGTACATTTTAGCCCTTTTGACAGGTTTAATGTGATAGCTCATTGTAGTTTTGATTTGTATTTCTCTGATGATGAGTGATGTTCAGCATCTTTTCATGTGTCTGTTAGCCATCTGTATGTCTTGTTTGGAAAAAAAAAGTCTATTGCCTATTTTTTCAGTGGTTGTTTTTTGGTGTTGAATTTTATATAAGTTATTTATATATTTTGGATACCAAGCCTTTATCAGATATGTCATTCTGAAGTATCTTCTATTCCAGACGGTGCCTTTTAGTTCTGTTGATTGTTTCCCTCATTGTACTGAAGTTGTTTTTGTTTGTTTGTTTTTTATTTTTATCTCAATGAACTCACAATAGATTATTTTTTCCATTTGTTTCCCTTTCCTCAGGAGACATATCTAGTAAGATGTTGCTATGGTGTATGTCAAAGAGGTTACTTCTTGTGTTCTCCTCTAAGATTTTGATGGTTTCCTGTCTCACATTAGGTCTTTCATTCATTTTGAATTTTTGTTTGTGTGTGCCATAGGAAAGTGATCCATTTTCATTCTTTCGCCTGTTATTGTTCAGTTTTCCCAAAACCATTTGTTGAGGAGACTGTCTTTTAATCAGCTTTTCAGCCATAAACAGAATGAAATCTTTCCATTTGAATCAACATGGGTTCCTCTAGGATCTATAATGTTAAGTGAAATAAGTGAGTCAGGGAAAGACAAATGCCATATGCTTTCACTCGTGTGGAATTTACGAAACAAATCAGAGAAACAATGGAAACAAGAGACAAACCAGGAAACAGACATTTAACTACAGAGAACAAACAGATGGTTACCAGAGGGGAGGTGGGGGGTGCAAGGGTGAAATAGTTGAAGGGGATTAAGAGTACACTTACCTCAGTGAGTACTGAGTAAAATATAGAATTATTGAATCACTATATTGTACACCTGAAACTAATATAACACTGTTATCTATACTGGAATTAAAATAAAATTTAAAAAAATATTTATTGAGGAGACAGTCTTTCCCTCATTGGATATCCTCTCCTGCTTTGTCAAAGATTAATTGACCATATTGTTCTGGGTTCATTTCTGGGTTTTTTATTCTGTTCCATTGATCTATGTATCTAATTTTTTTCTGGAACCATACAGTTTTGATCACTACAGCTGTGTAATAGAACTTGGAAGTCCAGAATTTTGATGGCTTCATCTTTGCTTTGCTTTTCAATGTTCATTTGGGTATTCAGGGTTTTTTGTGGTTCCATACAAATTTCAGGATTGTTTGTTCTAGCTCTGTGAAAAATGCTGGTAGTATTTTGATAAGGATTGCATTAAATGTGCATATTGCATTGGATAGTAGAGACACTTTACCAATATTTTTCCAATCCATGAGCATGGGATGTCTTTCCATTTTTTGGGTCATCTTCAATTTTTTCAGCAATGATTTATAGTTTTCAGAGTATAGGGAGTATAGGTCCTTCACCTTTTTGTTAGGTTTGTATCTTATTGTTTTTGTAGCAATTGTAAATGGGATTGATGCCTTAATTTGTCTTTCCACTGCTTCATTATTGGTGCATAGAAATGCAACAGATTTCTGTACATTGATTTGTATCCTGTGACTTTACTAAATTCATGTATCTGTTCTAGCAATATTTTTAGTGGAGACTTTCAGGTTTCCTATATCGTCTATCATGTCACCTACAAATAGTTAAAGTTTTAATTCTTCTTTGCCAATTTGTATGCTTTTTATTTTTTATTTTTTGTCTGATTGCTGTGACTAGGACTTCCAGTCAGATAACAGTGTTAAATAAGTAAGTTATTTAAACATATGTTAAATAACAGTACACATAAGGGACATCCCTGTCTTGTTCATGACCATAGAAGAAAAGTTCTAATTGTTTTCTGCATTAAGGTTGTTGTTGCCTGTGGGTTTTTCATATATGACCTTTCTTATGTTGAGGTATGTTCCCTGTATACCTTCTTTGTTTAAAGTTTTTATCTTGAATGTATGTTGTACTTTTTCAAATGTTTTTCTGCATCTATTGAAAGGATAATATATATTTTTTATCTTTTCTCTTATTATCCTTCACAATAGCCAAATTATGGAAACAACTCATGTATTTTCATTGATGAATGGATTAAATCATATATAATGAAATATTACTCAGCCATAAGAAAGAATGAAATCTTGCCATTTGCAATGACATGGATGACACTAGAGAGTATTATGCTAAGCGATTTAAGTCAATCAGAGAAAGACAAATACTACATGATTTCACTCATATGTGGAATTCAATGAACCAAACAAATGAGCAAGGGGGAAAAAAGAGAAAGGCAAACTAAGAAACAGATTCTTAACTATAGAGAGCATACTTATGTGTACCAGAAGGGTGGTGTGTGGCGGAATTGTTTAAATAGGTGATTGGGGTGATGTAGGGCACTCGTGATGAGCACTGGGTGTAGATAGAAGTGTTAAATCACTATATTGCACACCCCAAACTAATTTTATACTCTATGTTAACTAACTGGAATTTAAATAAAAATTATAAAAGGTAATAATAAAAAAATTACCAAAAAATTACACAAGACACTTCTCTTTCTTCTTTTTCCCCCAAAGACTACAAGTGTCCATAAATAGGTAAATGTATAAACTAATTGTGGTATATCTATATGAAGGAATACAAAGAAAGTACTGATACATACACAAACATAGGTGAATTTCAAAAACATTACACTAAGTGCAAGAAGTAGGACATAAAAGCATACAAACTATGCAGCTTCATTTATATGAATGTTTAGGAAAAATGTATCTAATCAATAGTGATAGAAAGTAAAGCAGTGATTACCTACAAATAGGGAATTAGAGTGAAGAATAGGAAAAAATAAAAAGAAACCTTTTGAGATACTGGATGCCATATAACTTGATGGCAGTTGTTATTTGAAACCTACACATTTGTCAAAACTCATTGAACTGTATATTTTAAAATATACATTTTATGAGTGAGGAGTTCAGATGGCAGAGTAGTAGGTGGACCCTGGCCTTTCCTCATCTCTCGAACACAGCTAGATCAATGTCAAATCATTTTGAACAACCAGGAAATTGATCTGAGGATTAAGAAAACAATTTGCACAATTGGAGTGTGAGAAAATGGCAGATGAGAGGTTTGGAGACATGAATTGGGAAAAATAAAAGCCTCAGTGCTGTGGAGGGTGGGAACCCTTTCTGTGGAGCACAGTTGGGGATAGAGGGGGAGAGTGGAGAGAGAGAGGTATGTAGGGTTCATGCGAGGTGCTGTCGTGTGGGGATCCCCTGGGTTGCATGGGGAAAGAATATTCCCTTTCTTGGAGTGCATTTGGAAGAGGATATTTTGCCTCTCCGAGGACATAAGACCCACTAGGCAGTATTGAGTGGCCATTGAACAGCAGGGGACAGAGGTACACACAGAGGATGGATTACCTGGTTGCAGCTTTTTGCTGTTTCAACACAGACTCCAGGCACTTGCACTGGTGTGCTACTGCTTTTCTGGGACAGAAAGGTGCCAGGTGCAGGGCTGCAAGCCTCTCCTCTCAGGAAGGGAGGAGGTCCACCTGCTGCCAGCTAGTCTAAGATTTGTTGTTTTGAATCCCAGTCACTAGCCAGAGATAAAACACAGGAGAACTGTGGCTCAGGGCATGTGGACAGCCAGGTACAGACAAGTTGACAGCAGGGATCTGATAGGAGGCTGGGACAGAAAAAAGAATATTGTTCACTTTTCTGTGAGGGCCCCCTGAACAGTGGCAGCAGTGAGTTACCCCACTCCCCTGCACTGTGGAAGGCCATCTTTATTGAGGCAGGTTTGACTCTGAGCCAGCACACCGTGCATCTCCCTCAGAAGACCAACACAAGTCCTCCACATGCATCAAGGCTGTGAATCATAGCCATAGAGTTTTCCAAACTTTCAGCTTCAGTTCTGGTGGAAAGATGACCAGGCTTTCTTTTCTTTTCTTTTCTTTTCTTTTCTTTTCTTTTCTTTTCTTTCCTTTTCTTTCTTTTCTTTTCTTTCTTTCACCTTTTATTTTTATTTGTTTAATTTTTTAAACAGATTTTTAAAATTTATTTGACAGAGAGAGACAGCCAGAGAGAGAGGGAACACAAGCAGGGGGAGTAAGAGAGGAAGAAGCAGGCCCCCAGCAGAGGAACCTGATGTGGGCTCGATCACATAACGCCAGGATCATGCCCTGAGCCGAAGGCAGATGCTTAAGGACTGTGCCACCCAAGCACCCCTTATTTATTTAATTTTTAATACATTATTTTATTCATTTTATTTTTTGAAAATTATGTTTTTTCCTTTGGCAACAGGGTTATAGTTTTTTGTTTATTTGTTGGCTTGCTTCCTTTTCTCATTTTTTTTTGGATCAGACCTTTTTTTTTTTACCTCCTTATTCTTTCTTTCTTTTTCTTTAAAATCAGGCTTATACATTTTTTTCATCTGTTTGTTTCTTTTCCTGTTTTTTTCTTTTCTCTTTTCCTTCATAAGGTTTTTTTTATTGTTATGTGAGTCACCATACACTACTTCATGAATTTTTGAAATAGTGTTCCATGCTTAATTATTTGCATACCGCATACAGTGCTCATTGCAATACATGCCTTACTTAGTACCCATCACAATGCTAACCCATCCCCCCATACTCCTGTCCTCTGAAATCCTCAGTTCATTTCCGGGAGTCCATCGTCTCTCATTGCTCGGCTCCCCCTCTGATTTCTCCTTCTTCAGTTTTCCCTTCCTTCTCCTAATGTCCTTTATGCTATTCCTTATGTTCCACATATAAGCAAAACCATATGATATTTGTCTTTCTCTGTTTGACTTACTTCACTTAACATAACCCCCTCCAGTTCCATCCATGTTGATGTGAATGGTGGGTATTCACCCTTTCTGATGGTTGAGTAATATTCCATGGTATATATGGCCCACTTTTTCTTTATCCATTCATCTGTTGAAGGACATCTCAGCTCTCTACAGTTTGGCTATTGTGGACATTGTTGCTGTTAACATTGGAATGCATATGGCCCTTCTTTACACTACATCTGTATCTTTGGGGTAAATACATAGTAGTGCAATTGCTGGGTCATAAGGTAGCTCAATTTTTAGCATCTTGAGGAACCTCCAGAGTGGCTGCACCAGCTTCCATTCCACCAAAATTGTAAGAGTGTTCCCCTTTCTCCACATCCTCTCCAAAACTCATTTCCTGTTTTGTTAATTTTTGCTATTCTGTCTGGTGTAAGGTGGTATCTCATTGTGGTTTTGATTTGAATTTCCCTGATGGCTAATGCTCTTGAGCATTTTTCTCATATGTCTGTTAGTCATTTGTATGTCATCTTTGGAGAAGTGTCTGTTCATGTCTTCTGCCCATTTTTTGACTTGATTATTTGTTTTTGGGGTATTGAGTTTGAGAAGTTCTTTATCGATCTTGGATATCAGCCCTTTGTCTGTAATGTCATTTGCCAATATATTCTCCCTTTCCGTGGGTTGCCTCTTAGTTTTGTTGACTGTTTCCTTTGTTGTGCAGGAGCTTTTGCTATTGATGAAGTCCAAAAAGTTCATTTTTGCTTTTGTTTCCCTTGTCTTTGGAGATGTGCCTTGAAAGAAGTTGCTGTTGCTGATGTCAAAGAGGTTACTGCCTATGTTCTCCTCTAGGATTTTGATGGATTCTTGTCTCACATTGGTATCTTTCATCCATTTTGAGTTTATCCTTGTGTATGGTGTAAGGGAATCTTCCAGGTTCATTCTAGTGTATGTAGCTGTCCAATTATCCCAGCACCACTTATTGAAGGGACTGTCTTTTTTCCATTGAGTGTTTTTTCCTGATTTGTGAAAGCATAGACATTTTAATAATGTTTATTCTTCTGACCCATGAGCATGGAATGTTTCCGTCTTTTCATGTCTTCTTCAATTTCTTTCATCAGTGTTCTGTAGTTTTTAGGGTATAGATCCTTTACCTCTTTGGTTAGGTTTATTCCTAGGTATCTTATGTTTTTTGGTGTGATGGTAAATGGAATAGACTCTGTAATTTCTCTATTTCTACAGTTACGTTGTTAGTGTATAGAAAAACAACTGATTTCTGTGCATTGATTTTATAACCTGCCACATTATTGAACTGCTGAATGAGTTCTAGCAATTTGGGGGTGGAGTCTTGGGTTTTTCACATGAAGAATCATGCCATCTGCAAGGGGAGAGAGTTTGACTTCTTTTATGCCAATTTGAATACCTTTTATTTCTTTTTGTTGTCTGATTGCTGAGGCTAGGACTTCTAATCCTATGTTGAACAATAGTGGTGAGAGTGGGTATCCTTGTCATGTTCCTGACCTTAAGGGATAAGCTCTCACAGTGTGCTTTTCACAGATGGTTTTATGAAATTGAGGAATGTTCCCTCTATCCCTACACTCAGAAGAGTTTTAATCAGGAAAGGATACTGAATTTTTTCAAATGATTTTTCTGCATCCATTGGGAGGATCATATGGTTCTTGTCTTTTCTATCATTAATGTGTTGTATCACATTGATTGATTTGGGAAAGTTGAACCACACTTGCATCAAAGGAACATATCACACCTGGGTGTGATGGATAATCCTTTTAATGTAATGTTGGATCCTATAGGCTAGGATTTTCTTGAGAATGTTGGCATTCACATTCATCAGGGATATTGGTTTGTAATACTCTGTTTTGATGGGGTCTTTTCCTGTTTTTGGTATCAAGATAATTCTGGCCTTATAGAACGAGTTTGGAAGTTTTCCTTCTGTTTCTATTTTTTGAAACAACTTCAGGAAAATAGATACTGCTTTTGAAAATGTTTGGTAGAATTCCCTGGGAATCCAACAGGCCCTGGAATCTTGATTTATGGGATGTTTTTATTTAAAATTTTTTATTATGTTAGTCACCATACAGTAAATCATTCGTTTTTGATGTAGTGTTCCATGATTCATTGTTTGTGTATAACACCCAGTGCTCCATGGAATATGTGCCCTCCATTGAACCCATCACCAGCCTAGCCCAATTCCTCACCCCCTCCCCTCTGAAATCCTCAGTTTGTTTCCCAGAGTCCGTAGTCTCTCATGGTTCATTCCCCCTTCCGTTTACCACCCCTTCCTTCTACTGATCTCCCTGCTATTTCATATGTTCCATAAATGAGTGAAACCATACAATAATTGTCTTTCTCTGGTTGACTTATTTCACTTAGCAAATCTCCTCCAGACCCGCCCATATTGCTGCAAAAGTTGAGTAATCATTCTTTCTGATGGCTGAGTAATATTCCATTGTATATATGGACCACAACTTCTTTATCCATTCATCTGTTGAAAGGCATCTCGGCTACTTCCACGATTTAGCTATTGTGGACAATGTTGCTATGAACATTGGGGTGCATATGGCTCTTCTCTTTACTACGTCTGTATCTTTGGGGTAAATACCCAGTAGTACAATTGCTGGGTCATAAGATAGCTCTATTTTTAACTTTTTGAGGGACCACTACAGTGTTTTCCACGGTGGCTGTACCAGCTTGCATTCCCACCAACAGTGTAGGAGGGTTTCCCTTTCTTCACATCCTTTCCAACATTTGTTATTTCTTGCCTTCTCAATTTTTGCCATTCTAAATGGCATAAGGTGGTACCTCTATGTGGTTTTGATTTGAAGTTCCCTGATGGCTAATGATGTTGAACATTTTTTCATGTGTCTGTTAGCCATTTTTATGTCTTCATTGGAAAAGTGGCTGTTCATATCTTCTGCAAATTTTTTGATTTGATCATTTGTTTCTTGTGTATTGAGTTTGAGAAGTTCTTTATAGATCTTGGATACCAGCCTTTTGTCTGTAGTTTCATTTGCAATATCTTCTCCCATTCTGTGGGTTGCGTCTTTGTTTTGATGACTGTTTCCTTTGCTGTGCAGAAACTTTTCATCTTGGTGAAGTCCCAAGAGTTCATTTTTGCTTTTGTTTCCCTTGCCTTGGAGATGTGTCATGAAAGAATTTGGTGTGGGAGATATCGATGAGGTTACAGCCTATATTCTTCTCTATGATTTTGATGGATTTCTGTCTCACATCAAGGCCTTTCATCCATTTGGAATTTATCTTTGTGGATGGTGTGAGAGAATGGTCAAGTTTCTTTCTTTTGTATATAGCTGTCCAGTTTTCCCAGCACCATTTATTGAAGAGACTGTCTTTTTCCCACTGGATGTTTCTTCCAGCTTTGTCAAAGATTATTTGCTCATAGAGCCGAGGGTCCATTTCTGGAGTCTCTATTCTGTTCCATTGGTCTATGTGACTGTTTTTGTGCCAGTACCATGCTCTCTTGGTGATCACAGCCTGGTAGTATAGCTTGAAATCAGGCAATGTGATGGCTCCAGCCTTGTTTTTCTTTTTCAACCTTTCCTTGGCAATTTGGGGTCTTTTCTGGTTCCACACAAATTTAAGGGCTGTTTGTTCCAGCTCTTTGAAAGATGTCATTGGTATTTTGATTGGGATGGTGTTGAACGTGTAGATTGCTCTGGATAGCTTAGACATTTTCACTATGTGTATTCTTCGGATCCATGAGCATGGAATGCTTTTCCATCTTTTTGTGGCTTTTTCAATGTCTTTCATCAGTGTTTGTAGTTTCTAGAGTATAGGTCCTTGACCTCTCTGGTTAAGTTTATTCTGAGATATCTTATGGGTTTTGGTGCAATTGTAAATGGAATCGATTCCCTAATTTTTCTTTGTTCAGTCTCATTTTTCGTGTATAGAAATGCAACTGATTTCTGTGCATTGATTTTGTATCCTGCCACATTACTGAACTGTGTATGAGTTCTAGTAATTTCAGGGAGGAGTCTTTTGGGTTTTTCACATAAAGTATCATGTCATCTACGAAGGGATAGAGTTTGACTTCTTTGCCAATTGAATACCTTTTATTTTTTATTGTTGTCTGATTGCTGTTGCTAGGACTTCTAGTACTATATTGAACAATAATGGCGAGCGTGGGCATCCTTGTCTGCTCCTCATGTTAAGGGAAAGGCTTTCATCTTTTCCCCATTTAGAATGATGTTCGCTCTAGGCTTTTCATAGATGGTTTTTATGAAATTAAGGAATGTACCCTCTATCCCTACACTCTGAAGGGCTTAAATCAGGAAAGGATGCTGTATTTTGTAAAATGCTTTTTCTGCATCAATTGAGAGGATCATATGGTTCTTGTCTCTTCACTTATTAACGTGTTCTATCACACCGATTGATGTGTGAATGTTGAACCACCCTTGCATCCCAGATGAATCCCACCTGGTCGTGATGGGTAATCCTTTTAACGTACTCTTGGATCCTATTAGCTAGGATCTTGTAGAGAATTTTGGCATCCATATTCATCAGGTATATCGGTCTGTAATTCTCCTTTTTGATGGGGTTTTTACCTGGTTTGGGGATCAAGGTAATACTGGCCTCATAGTTGATTTTGGTAACTTTCATTTTGTTCCTATTTTTTGAAACAGATTCAGGGGGATAGGTATTATTTCTTCTTTGAATGCTTGGTAGAATGCCCTAGAGATTCCATGAGGCCCTGGACTCTTGTTATTTGGGAGGTTTTTTAATCACTAATTCAATGTCTTCATGATTAATTGGTGTGTTGAGATAGTCAATTTCTTCCTGTTTCAGTCTTGGTAGTTTCTAGGTTTCCAGGAAGGCATCCATTTCTTCCAGGTTGTTTAATTTATTGGCATATGGTTGTTGATAATAGTTTCTAATGATTGCTTCTATTTCCTTGGTTTTTGTCACAATCTCTCCCCTTTCATTCATAATTTTATTAATTTTAGGGTCCTTTCTCTATTCTTTTGAATAAGTCTGTCCAGTCGCTTATCCATCTTATTTATTCTTTCAAAGAACCAGCTTCTAGTTCTGTTGATATGCTCTACTGTGCTCCTGGTTTCTAATTTATTGATCTCTGCTCTAATCTTAGTCAATTGTGTTTTCGTGCATGGGTTAGGCCTGTTTTTCTGTTCCATCTCCTGCTTCTTTAGGTGAGAATATAAGGACTGCATTTTAGATTTTTCTATTCTTTTGAGTGAGGCTTTGATGGCTGTATTTTCCCCTTAGTACTGCCTTTGCAGTGTCCCATAAGTTTTGGACCAATCTGTTTTCTTTCTCACTGATTTCCATAATTTGCTTAAGTTCTTTAATTTTCTGGTTACCCAATCATTCTTTTTTTTAAGAAGTCATTTCCATTGTTTGAAAGATCATCTGTTCATTGAAAACTCTCTAATTTGTGTTTACAGCTCTGACTTCTCTGAACATTAGACTTGTATATCTAACCTCTTAACTGAGATTTTGTGTGTCTTATCAGCATTTTATTTTATTATTTTTTAAATATTTTATTTATTTATTCATCAGAGAGAAAGAGAGAGCACAAGCATGGGAGCAGCAGGCAGAGGGAGAAGCAGGCTCCCCGCTGATCAAGGAGGCCAAGACAGTACTCGATCCAAGGACCCCGGGATCGTGACGTGAGCCGAAGGCAGAAAGCGACTGAACCACCTAGGCATCCAGGAACTTTACATAAAAAACTAGGGATGTACTGTATGGTGACTAACATAATATAATAAAAAAATAAAATTCTGATTACCCAATCATTCTTAAGCAGGATGGTTCTTAGTTTCCAAGTGTTAGAGTTTCTTCCAATTTATTTTTCTGGGATTGCAGTTTCACAGCATTGTGGTCTGAGAATATGCAGGGAATAATCTCAGTCTTTTGGTATCAGTTGAGACCTGTTTTGTGACCCAGTATATGGTCTAATCTGGAGAAAGTTGCATGTGCATTGGAAAAGAATGAGTATTCTGTTGTTCTACGGTGTAGTGTTCTGTATATATCTATGAGGTCCATCTGGTCCAGTATGTCGTTCAAAGCTCTTGTTTCTTTCTTGTTTTCTGCTTAGATGATCTGTCTATTGCTGACAGCAGAGTGTTGAGGTCCCCTACTATTAACGTATTATTATATGTATGTCTCGTTATTCTGGTTAAGCGTTGGCTTGTATATCTGGCTGCTCCCCTGTTGGGTGCATAGATATTTATAATTGTCATATCCACTTGTTGGATACACCCTTTAAGAATAATGTAGTGTCCTTCTGTATCTCTAATTACAGTCTTTAGCTTAAAATCTAATCTGTCTGTTATGAGAATTGCTACCCCAGCTTCTTTTTAAGGTCCATTGGCATGAGAATTGTTTCTCCATTCCTTCACTTTTAGTCTGGATGTATCTTTAGGTTCAAAATGAGTCTCTTGTAGACAGCAAATGGATGGGTCATGTCTTTTTATCCAATCTGCTACCCTCTGGCGTTTTAGGGTGCATTTATGCCATTCACATTGAGAGGGATTTTTGAGAGATATGATTGTAATGATGCCATGCTGCCTGTGAAGCCTTTGTTTCTATAGATTGTAAATGTCTGCTTGCATCAGTCTTAGGGTCTTTTTATTTTTATAGATCCCCATTCATATTTCTTGTAGGGCTTGCTTGGTTGTCACATATTCTTTCAGTTTCTGCTGGTCTTTGAAGCTCCTTGTCTCTCCATCCATTGTGAATGACAGCCTTGCTGAATAAAGAGTCCTTGGCTGCGTGTTCTTCTCACTTAGTGCTCTGAATATGTCTTGCCGTCTTTTTCTGACTTGTCAGGTCTGTGGAGACAGGTCTGTTGTTATTCTGATATTCCTCCCTCTGTACATGACTAATCTCTTCCCTCTTGGCACTTTCAAGATTGCTTCCTTGGTTCTAAGATTTGCAACTTGTACTATTATGTGATGTGGTGTCGGTCTGTTCTCATTGATCTTACATGGGGGTCCTCTCTGCCTCTTGGACACTACTGCTTTTTTCCTTCCCCAGATTAGGGAAGTTCTCAGGTACAGTTTGTTCAAATATCTCTTCTAAAACTCTGTCTTTCTCCACTCCCTTGCGGATGCTGATTATTCTGACTTTTTAACGTTTCATTGAGTCAGTAATTTTCTGCATTCTTACTTCTTAAAACTGGAGTTTCTTAAGCTATGTTTCTTGTCTTTCTTTTTTGTTTTAATTTTTATTTATTTATTTATTTATTTATTTATTTATTTATTTATTTTTGATGTAAAGTTCGATGATTCATTAGTTGCGTATAACACCCAGTGCACCATGCAATACGTGCCCTCCTTACTACCCATCACCAGCCTATCCCATTCCCCCTCCCTCTCCCCTCTGAAGCCTTCAGTTTGTTTCTGAGTCCATAGTCTCTCATGCTTCATTTCCCCTTCTGATTACCCCCTATCTTTATCCTTTTCTTCTCCCACTGATCTTCCTAATTTTATAATTCCATAGATGAGAGAAACCATAATGATAATTGTTTTTCTCTGCTTGACTTATTTCACTTAGCATTATCTTTCTTTATTTTCTATCATTTCATCGTCTAACTCTCTAATTTGTTCTTCTGCTTTGTTTACCCTGAGCATCAGAGCATCCCGTTTAGACTGCATTTCATTCATAGCATTCTTATTTTCAGCCAGTTTCACTCTCATTTCCTCCCATAGAGATTCTATATTTTTGTTAATATTTTTTTCAAGCCTACACATTATCTTGACCATTGTTACTCTGAACTCCATTTCTGACAATTTGTTTATATCCATATCCATTAGTTCTGTGGCAGAAGACACAGTCTCTGTTTCTTTCATTTCTTGGGGGTTCTACTCCTTGTCATTCTGATGAGGTATGGTTGCAGGGATGTACAGAGCCCAGGTTATTGACCAGGACCCAAGGAAGATGCACTTGTTATATAGGAACCTTAGGGATGTTGGTTTCATGTTTTTCCATCCTGCCTTCTGGGAGAGGTGCCTGCTGCGCTGATACTCAGGGAACCCTGTTTGGGTAGAGTTGCCCTGTCCCCTGATAGGAGGGGGGGATGGGCACAGTGAGAACCGTTTTTTTCAGGGCTTTTGTTCCCTGGCAGCTTTCCCTGGTGGCTTTCTGTGACTCTTCTGTGGGTCAGAAAAGCAGTGGCCTTATTCAAGCCTCTGTCTCAGAACAGGGGGGTCACAGTCTGCTCTCTACTGAGCTCTCCTCACCACTTTAACTCTGTTTCTGTTGGTCCTGCTAAAAACCCTGCAGTGTCCTAGTTTGTGCACCCCACAGCCTTTCTCTCAGTACTTGCTCCCAGGGCTGGCATGTCTTTGCACTTTGTGCTTCTAACATGGCCAGCCTCCCCAGTTTCCACACGCTCTCCTGAGCTCCCGGTTTCAGTCTGGTTCACTCCCACTCCAGAGCTCCAGTTTTTAGTCTGGTTGTGCACGCACTCTCAAGCTCCTCGTTTTGGGGAAGAGCTTTAAAGGGTACCCTACTCCTCCACCATCTTTTTCCCCTTCCTTCCCTTATGGGAGGTTTTTTTTTTATCAGTGCTTCAATTTTGTTACTGGTTATTGGTTTATTCAGATTATCAATTTCTTCTTGTTTCAGTCTTGGTAGTTTATAGGTTTCCAGGAAGGCTTCAGTTTCTTCCAGGTTGCTTAATTTGTTGGCATATAGTTGCTGATAATAATTTCTAATAATTGTTTCTATTTCCTCGGTGTTAATCATGATCTCTGCCCTTTCATTCATGATTTTATTAATTTGGATTCCTTTCTCTTTTCTTTTGGATAAGTCTGGGCAGTGGTTTATCAATCTTATTAATTCTTTCAAGGAACCAGCTTGTAGTTTGATTCATCTGCTCTCCTGTAGTTTTGGTTTCTAATTCATTGATCTCTGCTCTAATCTTTATTATTTCTCTTCTCCTGCTTGGTTTAGGATATATTTGTTGTTCTTCTGAAGTTCCTTAACTTGGTATTCTGAATTTTTCTACTTTCTTGAATGAGGATTAGATGGCTATGCATTTTCCCCTTAGGACCACCTTTGCATTATCCCTTAGGTTTTAGACCAATGTATTTTTGTTCTCATTGTTTTTCTTGAATTGTTTAAGTCCTTCTTTAATTTTCTGGCTGACCCAAACATTCTTAAGCAGGATGGACTTTAGCTTTCAAATGTTTGAATTCCTTCCAAATTTTTTCTTGTTTTTGAGTTCCAATTCAATGCATTGTCATCTGAAAATATGCAGGGTATGATCTCAATTGTTTGATATCAGTTGAGACCTGATTTTTGACCCAGTATGGGTCTATTCTGGAGAATGTTCCATGTGTGTTAGAGGAGAATGAGTATTCAGTTTTTTTAGGATCAAATGTGCTATATATATTATGTCCATCTGGTCCAGTGTTTCATTCAAAGCTCTTGTTTCTTAGTTTATCTGTTGCTTAGATGATCTGTCTATTGCCGAGAGTTGAGTGTTGAGGTGTCCTACTATTAAGGCATTATTATCAATATGTTTCTTTATTTTGGTAAACAGTTGGATTATGTATCTGCGTTCTCCCCTGTTAGGGCATAGATATTTACAATTGTTCGATCTTCATTTTGGATAGATCTTTAAGAATGATATAGTGTCCCTCTGTATCTGTTATTACAGTCTTTAGCTTAAAATCTAATTTGTCTGATATGAGAATTGCTACCCCAGCTTTATTTTGAGGTCCATTGGCATGAAAAAATGGTTCTCCATTCCTTCACTTCCAGTCGGGAGGTATCCTTAGGTTCAAAATGATCCTCATAGGCAGCATATAGAGGGTTAATGTCTTTTTATCCAATCTGCAACCTTGTAGCATTGCATGGGAGCATTTAAGCTGTTCATGTTGAGAGTGATTATTGAAAGATATGATTTTACTGCCATGCTGTTGCCTGTGAAGTTCTTGTTTCTATACATTGTGTCTTTACATTTCTGGTCTATATTACTCTTGGGGCCTTTTTTCTTTTATAGAACTCCCCCTTAATATTTCTTGCAGTACCAGCTTGTTGGTCACATATTCTTTCAGTTTCTGCTGGTCTTGGAAGCTCCTTGTCTCTCCAACCATTCTGAATGACAACCTTGCTTGGAGAAAGTATCCTTGGCTGCATTTTCTTCTCTTTTAGTGCCCTGAATTTGTCTTACCAAACCTTTCTAGCATGCCAGGTCTCTGTGGACAGGTCTGACATTATTCTGATGTTCCGCTCTCTGTACGTAAGAAATGTCTTCTCCCTCATTACTCCCAGGATTATTTCCATGGTTCTAAGATTTGTGAATTATACAATTATATGTAGGGGGGTTGGTCTGTTCTCATTGACCTTGGGAGGGGTCTCTCTCTTGGACACTATGCTTGCTTCCTTCCCCAGATTTGAGAAGTTATCAGCTACAATTTGTTCAAATATATCTTCTAGACCTCTCTCTTTCTCCACCCTCTCAGGGATCCCAATAATTCTGACATTGGAATATTTCAAGGCATCATTAATCTCTCTCAGTCTGAGCTCTTTGACTTTAAGCTATTTTTGCCAGACCTCCTCAGTTTCCTTCTTTTCTATCATCTTATCTTCTAGCTCACTAATTTGTTCTTCTGCACCGTTTACCCTGGCAATCAGAGTATCTGGTTATACTGCATTTCATTCATAGCATTTCTAAGTTCGGCCAGATTAGATCTCATTTCTGCCCTTAGAGATTCTATATTATCCCTAATATGTTTCTCAAGCCTAGTTATCCACTTCATAATTGTTAGTGTGACATCTATTTCTGGCCTCTTCCATTAATCCATATTAGTTAAGTGTCTGACAGAAGCCACAGTCTCTTATTCATTTATTTGTTGGGGATTCCTCCTCTTAGTCATTCTGTTGGGAGGTGGCTGAGGAAATGTACAGAGTTCAAAATATTAACCACAACCCAAGAAAGATGCACGTGTTTTATATGGACCTTAGGGTTGTCTTCCTCTACTGCTTTCAGCTTTTCTTCCTGGGGAGGAACCTGCAGCTCTGTTACTCAGGCAATACTTCATGGGAGTAATTGCCCTGCCCGTTGTCAGGGGAGTGGACTCGGTGAAAAACTTTTTTTTTCTAATTTTTTTTATTATGTTAGTCACCACACAGTACATCCCTGGTTTCTGATGTAAAGTTCGATGATTCATTAGTTGCGTATAACACCCAGTGCACCATGCAATATGTGCCCTCCTTACTACCCATCACCAGTCTATCCCATTCCCCCATCGCCCTCCCCTTTGAAGCCCTCAGTTTGTGCCTCTCCCCTTTTGGACAGCAATTACCACTACAAAACAAAACTAGGGACTAATAGAGTCCAACAGTACATTAAAAGGATTATCCATCATGACCAAGTGGGGTTCATACCTGGGATGCAGGGGTGGTTCAACATTCACAAATCGATCAGTGTCTTAGATTTTATCCAGAATGAAAAATTCAGAAATCATATGATTCTCTCAATAGACGGAGAAAATCATTTGACAAAATACAGCATCTTTTTCTGATTAAAACCCTTCAGAGCGTAGGGATAGAGGGTACATTCCTCAATCTCATAAAAACCATCTATGAAAAGCCTACAGCAAATATCATTCTCAATGGGGAAAAGCTGGAAGCCTTTCCCTTAAGATCAGGAACACGACAAGGATGCCCACTCTAGCCACTATTATTCAACATAGTACTAGAAGTCCTTGGAACATCAATCAGACAACAAAAAGGGATAATAGGTATCCAAATTGGCAAAGAAGAAGTCAAAATGTCTCTCTTCGCAGATGACATGATACTCTACATGGAAAACCCAAAAGAATCCACACCCAAACTATTAGAAGTTATAGAGCAATTCAGTAATGTGGCGGGATACAAAATCAATGCTCAGAAATCAGTTGCATTTCTATACACAAATAATGAGACTGAAGAAAGAAAAATTAGGGAATCTATCCCATTTACAATAGCACCAAAAACCATACGTTACCTTGAAATTAACCAGAGACGTAAAGGGCTTATATTCTAGAAATCACTCTTGAAAGACATTGAGGAAGACACAAAGAGATGGAAAAATATTCCATGCTCATGTATCGGAAGAATTAACATAGTTAAAATGTCCATGCTACCCAGAGCAATCTACACTTTCAATGCTATCCTGATCAAAATACCAAGGACATTTTTCAAGGAACTGGAACAAATAGTCCTTAAATTTGTATGGAACCAGAAAAGGCCCTGAATCGCCAAGGAACTGTTGAAAAGGAAAAACAAAGCTGGAGGCATCACAATGCCGGATTTCAAGCTGTACTACAAAGATGTGATCACAAAGACAGCATGGTACTGGCACAAAAACAGACACATAGACTAATGGAACAGAACCCAGAAATGGACCCTCGGCTCTTTGGGCAACTAATCTTTGATAAAGCAGGAAAAAACATCTGGTGGAAAAAAACAGCCGCTTCAATAAATGGTGCTGGGAAAATTGGACAGCTATATGCTAAAGAATGAAACTTGACCACTCTCTCACACCATACACAAAGATAAACTCCAAATGGATGAAAGACCACGATGTGAGACAGGAATCCATTAAAATCCTAGAGGAGAACATAGGCAGCAACTTATACGACATCGGCCAAAGCAACATTTTTCATGACACATCTCCAAAGGCAAGCGAAACAAAAGATAAAATGAACTTGTGGGGCCTCATCAAGATCAAAAGCTTCTGCATAGCCAAGAAAACAGTCAAGAAAACTAAGAGGCAGCCCACGGAATGGGAGAATATATTTGCAAATGATGCTACAGATAAAAGACTGGTATCCAAGATCTACAAAGAACTTCTCAAACTCAATGCAGAAGAAACAAATAAACAAATCATCAAATGAGCAGAAGATATGAACAGACACTTTTCCAATGAAGACATACAAATGGCTAACAGACATATGAAAAAATGTTCAAAATCATTAGCCATCAAGGAAATTCAAATCAAAACCACACTGAGATACTACCTTATGCCAGTTAGAATGGGAAAAATTGACAAGGCAAGAAACAACAATTGCTGGAGAGGATGTGGAGAAAGGGGATCCCTCCTACATTGTTGGTGGGAATGTAGGTTGGTACATCCAGTCTGAAAAACAGTGTGGAGTTCCCTTAAAAAGTTAAAAATTGAGCTACCCTATGATCCAGCCATTGCACTACTGGGTTTTTACCCCAAAGATACAGACGTAGTGAAGAGAAGGGCCATATGCACCCCAATGTTCATAGCAGCATTGTCCACAATAGGTAAATCGTGGAAGGAGCCAAGATGCCCTTCAACAGATGACTGGATTAAGAAGTTGTGTTCCGTATATACAATGGAATATTACTCCGATATCAAAAAGAATGAGTTTTCAACGTTTGCTGCAACATGGACGGCATCGGAGGAGATAATGCTTAGTGAAATAAGTCAAGCAGAGAAAGACAATTATCATATGGTGTCTCTCATCTATGGAATATACGAAGTAGGAAGATCGGTAGGGGAAGAAAGGGATAAAGAAAGGGGGGTAATCAGAAGGGGGAATGAAGCATGAGAGATTATGGCGTCTTAGAAAGAAACTGAAGGCTTCAGAGGGGGTTGGCCGAATGGGTTACACTGGTGATGGGTAGTAAGGAGGGCACGTATTGCATGGTGCACTGGGTGTTATATGCAACTAATGAATCATCAAACTTTACATCAAAAACCAGGGATGTACTGTATGGTGACTAACATAATATAATAAAAAAAAACATTTAAAAAAAGTATTACAGACTAATATCCCTGATGAACATGGATGCAAAACTTCTCACCAAGATCCTAGCTAATAGGATCCAACAGTACATTAAAAGGATTTTTCACCATGATCAAGTGGGACTTATTTGTGGTTTGGAAGTAGTTGAATATCTGTAAAACAATTAATGTCATAAAGTGCATTACTAAAATAAACAGCAAGAACCATATGATCTTTTAATCAGATGCGGAAAAAGCTTTGATAAAACACAGCATCCTCTATTGATAAGAACCTTCCACCATGTAGGGTTAGAAGGAACATACCTCAACATTATAAAGGCCATGCACAGAAGACTCAGAACAAGTTATCCTCCATGAGGAAAAACTGACAGTTTTTCTCCTAAGGTCAGGAATACGACAGGGATGTCCACTCTCAGCACTGTTATTGAACAAAGTACTGGAAGTCTTAGTCTCAGCAATTGGACAACAAAAAGAAATTTAAGACATCCAAATTAACAAGGAAGAAGTCAAACTTTCATTCTGTGCAGTCATTATACTCCAAGTAGAAAACAAAAAATCTTCCACCCATACAATTCTAGAACTGATTCATGAATTCAGCAAGGTTGCATGATGTAAAATCAATGTAAAGAAATCTGTTCCATTTCAAAACACCACTAACCAAGTAGCAGAAAGAGAAATCATGGAATCAATCCCATTTACAATTGCCTCCAAAACCATAAGATACCTAGGAATAAACCTAACCAAAGTGGTAAAAGATCTGTATGCTGAAAACTATAGAACACTTATGAGAATAATTGAAGAAGACACAAAGAAATGGAAAAAACATCCGATGCTAATGGATTGCAAGAACGAGTACTGTTAAAGTGTCTCCCCTACCCAAATCAATCTATACGTTCAGTGCAGTCCCAATCAAAATAACACCAGCATTTTTCACAGAGCTAGAACAAATAATCCTGAAATTTGTATGGAAGCAGAAAAGACCCTGAATAGCCACAGGAATGTTGAAAATGAACAGCATAGTGGGAGGCATCACAATCACAGACTTCTAACTGTATTATAAAGCTGTAATCATCAAGACAGACAGTGCTGGCACGAAAACATATAGTTCAATGGAACCAAACAGAGAACCCAGAAACGGACTCTCAACTCTATGGTCAACTAATCTTCAACAAAGCGTAAAAGAATATCCAATGGGAAAAGGACAGTCTCTTTAACAAATGGTGTTGGGAAAGCTGGGTTGTGAGATATAGAAGAATGCAACTAGACCACTTTCTTACACCATTCACAAAAATAAATTCAAAATGGATGATCAATGTAAATGTAAGATAGGAAACCATCAGGATCCTAGAGGAGAAAACAGACAGCAACCTCTTTGACCATGGCCGCAACAACTTCTTACCAGATACAGTTTCAGAAGCAAGGGAGACAAAAGCAAAAATGAGCTATTGTTCAAAATTTAACTACCAAGATAAAAAGCTTCTGCACTGATTGATGGAAACAATCAATAAAACTAAAAGGCAACCAATGGAATGGGAGAAGATATTTGCAAATGACATATGAGTTAAAGGGATAGTATCCAGAATTTATAAGAAACTCATCAAAATCAACACCCAAAAAATAAATGGGCAGAAGACACGAACAGACACTTCTCCAAGGAAGACATCATCAGGGAAGTACAAATCAAAACCATAATGAGATACCACTTCACACCTGTCAGAATGGCTAAAATGAACAACTCAGGAAGCCACAGATGTTGGGGAGGGTGTAGAGAAAAGGAATCCCTTTGCACTGTTAGTGGGAATGTAACCTGGTGCAACACTGGAAAACAGTATGGAGGTTCCTCAAAAATTAAAAATAGGACTACCCTAAAATGCAGCAATTGCACTACTAGGTATTTATCCAAAGCATACTATAAATGCTGATTCAGAGGGGCACATGCACCCCAATGTTTATAACAGCACTATCGACAAAAGCCAAATTATGGAAAGAGCCCAAATATCCATCAACCAATTAATGGATAAAGAAGATGTGATATGTATCAAATATACATATATATATATGATATATATATATGTATATATGATGTACATATGATATATATCAACACACATGGAAATGGAATATTACTCAACCATCAAAATAATGAAACCTTGCCATTTGCAACAATGTGGATGGAACTATAGTGTATAAGTGAAATAAGTCAGTCAGAGAAAGATATATAATATATGATTTCACTTGTATGTGGAATTTAAGAAAGAAAACAGATGAACATAGGGGAAGGGAAGGAAAAATAAATAAGGTAAAACAGTGAGGGAAGCAAACCATAAGAGAACAAACTGAGGGTTGCTGGAGGGAAGGTGAGTAGTGGGATGGACTAAATGGTGATGGGTGTTAAGGAGAGCATGTGTTGGGATGAACAATGGGTGTTATACATAAATGATGAATCACTAAATTCTACTTCTGAGACAAATACTACACTATATCTTAACTAACTTGAATTTAAATAAAATATACCTTTTATTTCATGTGTATTATACCACATGAAATTTAATTTTTTGAAAGGAGAGGGAAAGTAATTCATTTTGACACTTGCTACAGCATGGATGAAATTTGGAGACATTATGGTAAGTGAAAAAAGCCATGTATAAAAAAATAAATATTTTGCATGATTCCCCTAGTATAAGGTACCTAGAGTAATTAACTTGATAGAAGCAGAAAATAGAATAGCGTTTTTCCAGGTCCTATGGGAAGAGCACATGAGAAGTTATTGTTTAATGGGCATGCGTTTTAGTTTGCTATCATCAATTTCTCGAAATGGGTAGTGGTGGTGTTATCAAAACAATGCAAATGACCTTAATGGCACTGAACTGTACAATTAAAAAAGGTTGGGAGGGTAAATTTTATGTTATGCATATGTTACCACAATAAAAAGAAGAGCACATATGTCTAAGCCGTTTGGGGCAGCTATGAAAACTACTATAGTCTGGGTGGTTTATAAACAAGGAAATTTTTTTTTCTTATTATTCTGGAATTTGGGAAGTCCAAGAGTAAGATACTAGCAGATTCTGTGTCAGGTGAGAGCTTGATTCCTGGTTTATAGATGGCCATCGTTTTACTGTATCTTCACATGACTAAAAGGGGGAGGGAACTCTCAGGCCTCTTTTGTAAGGGCACTGATTCCATTCATGAAGGTTCTGCTTATGAGGATATGAGTCCAAATAAAATCCCAAAGGCCCCACCTCCAGACACAATCACTTTGGTGGAATGGGTTGGAACACATACATTTTGAGGGACTTGTTTAGTCTAAACATTGAACCCTTGGCCCTCAAGAATTCTTGTCCTTCTCAAGTACAAAATACATTCATTACATCCTAATAGCCCCAAAAGTCTTAACTCATTCCAATGTCAATTCAAACTTTGAAGACCAAAATTTCATATAAATATTGTTTAAATCAGATAGGGTGGGACTCAAGGTAGGATTCATCTTTAGGCAAATTGTCTTCATCTGTGAACCTGTGAAATCAAACAAGTTATCTGCTCCCAAAATACAATAGTGGTATGTATATGGGGATGACATCCCCATCCCAAAAGAGAAATAGAAAAAAAAGGAGTGATAGGTCCTGGGTAGGTCCAAAACCCAATGGAACAAATTACATTATACCTTAAGACTCAAGAATTGTCCCATTTGGCTTGATTACCTGCCCTTCAGACACACTGAAACAGAGGTCCTGCTTTCACAGCATTGCAAGACAGGGGTAAGACCCCCATGGTGTTCAGTGGCCCAGCCCTCACAACAGCCCTGTGCTTGGGTTCTTCTCCCATGGGCTGAGGTCTTGTACCAGTGATTTTTTTCTGGGTGTAGTCCCATGCCTGTGGATCTCCCAAGCATACTTTGAATTATAAGTAGAAGCCACACTCCCAACAGCTCCTGGACTCTGTCAGCTAGCAGAGAAGTGTCATGCAGTAGGCCAAAGTTTGCTGACTAATTCTCCCAGAGTGTTTTCAAATGTGGGCTGTGCTGCACTGGCTCCACCAGAACCATTCCAGGGTTAGCCAATGAGTGGTGGAACAGAGCACATGGTGTAAGTCTGCATTGGATAGCTTGCACCAAAATCTTACAGGCACCAGAAGCCCATTCTTTTAAAGTGCTTTATTGTCTTTAGAATTATTCTTCTACTGCTTGGAGCATCTCTGTTGTAATGTTTGATTCTTACTTCTTATTAAATGGCTGCTCGGCCATATCCTTAGTGTTCTCTCCCAAACCAGCTTTCTCATTCTTTTCAAAATGGATAGGCTAAGAATTTTGAAGTGTTTGTTATTATTATTGGATATATTTTACATTTTAACATTGCATATTTTAAGGTTCACAGTGTATTAATTTGATACATTTATATATTGAAATATGATTGCTGTTTTAGTGATAATTAGCACCTCAGTCACCTTACATAATTATCATTTTTTTTTTTTAGTGGCTGGGATAATTTAGTTGTAGTCTCAGCAAGTATGATGATTGTATTACAATATTGATGTCTGTATTCATTAAACTGTACTTTAGATCTCTATGGCTTGTTTACTACTCACTACAAGTTTGTACCCTTAACCATCAGTTTTATACCCCACAACTATCCCCTGGTAACCACCATTTTACTCTCTATTTTTTATGAGATGGCTTTTATAGATTCCACATATAAGGGATATTATACAATACTTGTAATATACACAGACAAATATATATCATGACTTTTCATCCATTCATCCACCAATGGACATATAAGTTGTTTCCATATTTGGGCTATTGTGAACAGTGCTGTAACATGGGAATGTATATATCTCTTCAAAATCTTGTCTGTAAATCCTTTGGGTATATTTCCGGGAGTGGATTTCCTGGATTGTATGGTAAATCTATTTTTAGTTTTTTGGTGAACCTCCATATTGTTTTCCATATTGGTTGGACTAAATTCAATTCCCACAGAACATGTGTAGGTGTGTTTCCTTTTCACCACTCCACACAAGTACCTGTTGCCTCTTGTCAATTGATGATAGCCATCTAACATATGAAATTATATTTCATTGTGTTTTTAAAAATGATTTTATTTATTTATTTTAGAGAAAGAGAGAGCACGTGAGTGGGGAGAGGGGCAGAGGGAGAAGGGGAGAATCTCAAGCAGACTCCATACTGAGTGCATAGCCAGACATGGGGATCGATCTCATGACAGTGATCATGACCTGAGCCCAAATCAAGAGTTGGATGCTTAACCAACGACCCACCCAGGGACCCCTCTCATTGTGGTTTTTATTTGCTATTTTCCTGATAAGTAGTAATGTTGAACATCTTTTTGCGTGCTGGGTAGCCATTTTGGAAAAACATCTAGTACTTCTGCATATTTTTTATTATATTGTTTTTTTGGTTTTTGTTATTAAGTTGTAAGGCTTCTTTTAAAAAAAATTAAATTCCTGTTAGTTAACTTACAATGTAATAGTAGTTTCAGGTGTACAATTTAGTGATTCAGCACTTCAATACAACATCCAGTGGTCATCAAAAGTGCACCCCTAAATCCCCTTCCATATTAAACTCAAGCCCCACCCACCATTCCTTGGGTAACCATCAATTTTCTCTATAGTTAAAAGTTTGTTTCATGGGGCATCTGGGTAGCTCAGCTGGTTAAGATTCCAAAGTCTTGATTTCAGCTCAGGTCATAGTCTTCCCAGTCAGAGATCAAGCCAAGCTCTGGGCTCCCTGCTCAGTGGGGAGTATGCTTCCCCTCTGCCCCTCCCCCTGGTCACACAATTTCTCTGTCTCTCTTTCTCTCAAATACATAATAAATAAATAAATAAATAAATAAATAAATCTTTAAAAGAGTATTTCTTGGATTGCCTCTCTCTCTTTTATCCCCCATGCTCATTGTTTTGTTTTTTAAATTTTATATATATATACACACACACACACACACACACACACACACACACACACACACACACATACATATATATCCTTGATCCATTGATCAGTCTACAGACAATTTGGCTGTTTCCATAATTTGGCTCTTGTAGATGATGCTGCTATAAACATCAAGATGCATGTATCCCTTGAATTAGTATTTTTGTATTCTTTGGGTAAATACCTAGTAGTGCAATTGCTAGATTGTGGGGTAGTTCTTATTTTTTTTTTAAGGAGAGAGAGAGCAAGTGGAGGGGAAGGGGAAGAGGAAATCTTAATAAGACTCTACACCCAGGCCAGATCCCAACAAGGGGCTGATCTCACAACCCTCATGTCATGAGATCAAGAGTTGGAAGCTGAACCTACTTGCTGCCCAGGTGCTCCATAAGGTAGTTCTATTTTAACATTTTGAGGAACCTCCACACTCTTTCCCAGAATGGCTGCACCAGTTTGCATTCCCACCAATAGTGCAGGAGAGATCTCCTTTATCCACATCCTTGCCAATGCCTATTGTTTCTTATGTTGTTGTTTCTTAGCCATTCTGACAGATGTCAGGTGATATCTCATTGTAGTTTTGATTTGTATACCCATGAAAATTAATGATAGTGAACATCTATTCATATGTCTGTTGGCCATCTTCCTTGGAAAAATGTCTATTCTGTCTTCTGCCCATTTCTTAAATTGGATTATTATGTTTTTAGTTTTGAGCCTTACAAGTTCTTTATATGTTTTGGATGCTAACCCTTTATCAACGTGCCATTTGCAAACATCTTCTCCCATTCCGTAGCTAGCCTTTTATTTTGTCAATTTTTTCCTTCCCTGTGCAAAGCTTTTCATTTTGATTGGGTACAAATAGTTTACTTTCGTTTTCCCTTGTCTCAGGAGACATATCTAGGAATAAGTTGCTATGGATGCTGTCACAGTGTTTGTTGCCTGTGTTTTCTTCTAGGATTTTGAGGGTTTTCTGATTCATATTTAGGTCTTCATCAATTTTTTTCATTTTATTTTAATATGTTCAGTTAGCAAACATATAGTATATCATTAGATTTGATGTAGTGTTCAATGACTCATTAGTTGCCTATAACACCCAGTACTCATCACAAAACATGTCTTCCTTAATACCCATCACCTGGCTACCCCATCCCCCCACACCCCTCCCCTTCAAAACCCTCAGTTTAATTTCAGGAGTCCATAGTTTCTCATGGTTTGTCTCCCTCACTGATTCCCCACCCTTCAGTTTTCCCTCCTTTCCCCTATGGTCCTCCTTGCTATTCCTTATGTTCCACATATGAATGAAACCATATGATAATTGTCTTTCTCTGATTGGCTTATTTCACTTAGCATAATCCCCTCCAGTTCCATCCACGTTGATGCGAACGGTGGGTATTTATCCTTTCTGATGGCTGAGAAATATTCCATTGTATATGAAGCATATTTTCATTATCCATTCATCTATGGAAGGGCATTTCAGTTCTTTCCAGAGTTTGGCTGTTGTGAACATTGCTGCTATGAACATTGGGGTGCAGGTGCCCCTTCTTTTCAATGCATCTATATATTTGGGGTAAATACCTAGTAGTACAATTGCTGGGTAATAAGGTAGCTCTATTTTTAACATCTTGAGGAATCTCCATACTGTTTTCCAGAGCAGCTTTACCAGCTTCCATTCCACCAAAAGTGTAAGAGGGTTCCCCTTTCTCCACATCCTTGCCAACACTCATTTCCTGTTTAGTTAATTTTTGCAATTCTAACTGGTGAGAGGTGGTATCTCATTGTGGTTTTGATTTGAAATTCCCTGATGTCTAATGCTCTTGAGCATTTTTTCATGTGTCTGTTAGCCATTTGGATGTCATCTTTGGAGAAGTGTCCATTCATGTCTTTTTGACTTGATTATTTGTTTTATGGGTGTTGAGTTTGAGAAGTTCTTTATTGATCTTGGATATCAGGCCTTTATCTGTAATGTCATTTGCAAATATCTTCTCCCATTCCTTGAGTTGCCTTTTACTTTTGTTGACTGTTCTCTTTGCTGTGCAGAAGCTTTTTGTCTTGATGAAGTTCCAATATTTCATTTTTGCTTTTGTTTCCCTTCCCTTTGGGGACATGTCTTGAAAGACGTTGTTGTGGCTGATGTCAAAGAGGTTACTACGTACGTTATTCTCTAGGACTTTGATGGATTCTTGTCTGACATTGAGGACTTTCATCCATTTTGAATTTATCTTTGTGTATGGTTTAAGAGAGTGGTCCAGTCTCATTTTTCTTCTTTTGGCTGTCCAATTTTCCCAGCACCACTAATTGAAGAGACTGTATTTTTTCCGTTGGCTATTCTTTCCTGATTTGTAGAAGATTAGTTGGCCATAGAGTTGAGGGTCCATTCTGGGTTCTGTATTGGGTTCCACTGTTCTATGTGTCTGTTTTTTTCCAATACCATGCTTTCTTGGTGATCACAGCTTTGTAATATAGCTTGAAATCTGGCATTGTGATACCCCAAGCATTGTTTTTCTTTTTCAACATTCCATTGGTGATTCGGGGTCTTTCCTGGTTCCATACAAATTTTAGGATTGTTCTTTCCAGCTCTTCGAAAAATGCCAATGGTATTTTAATAGAGATAGCATTGAAAGTGTAGATTGCTCTGGGCAGCATAGACATATTAACGATGCTTATTCTTCCAAGTGATGAGCATGAGATGTTTTTCCATCATTTTGTGACTTCCTCAATTTCTTTCATAAGTTTTCTGTAGTTTCTAAAGTACAGATCCTTTCCCTCTTTGATTAGGCATATTCCTTGGTATCTTATGGTTTTTGGTGCTGTTGTAAATAGAATCAATTCTCTAATTTCTCTTTTTACATTTACAGTGTTAGTGTATAGAAAAGCAACTGATTTCTTTTTTTAAATTTTTTAATAATATTTTTATTATATTATGTTAGTCACCATACAGTACATCCCTAATTTTTGATGTAAAGTTCCATGATTCATTATTTGCATATAACACCCAGTGCACCATGCAATACGTGCCCTCCTTAATACCCATCAACAGCCTATCCTATTCCTCCACCCCTTCCCCTCTGAAGCCCTCAGTTTGTTTCCCGGAGTCCATAGTCTCTCATGGTTCATTCCCCCTTCTGTTTACCGCCCCTTTCTTCTTCCCTTTCTTCTCCTACTGATCTTCCTACTTCTTATGTTCCATAAATGAGTGAAACCATATGATAATTGTCTTTCTCTGCTTGACTTATTTCACTTAGCATTATCTCCTCCAGTCCCATCCATGTTGCAGCAAATGTTGAGAAATCGTTCTTTTTGATGGCTGAGTAATATTCCATTGTATATATGGACCACAACTTCTTAATCCAGTCATCTGTTGAAGGGCATCTCGGTTCCTTCCACGATTTAGCTATTGTGGACAGTGCTGCTATGAACATTGGGGTGCACATGGCCCTTCTCTTCACTACGTCTGTATCTTTGGGGTAAATACCCAGGAGTGCAATGGCTGGATTATAGGGTAGCTCAATTTTTAACTTTTTAAGGGACCTCCACACTGTTTTCCAAAGTGGCTGTATCAACTTGCATTCCCACCAACAATGTAGGAGGGATCCCCTTTCTCCACATCATCTTCAGCAATTGTTGTTTCTTGCCTTGTCAATTTTTGCCATTCTAACTGGTGTAAGGTGGTAACTGATTTCTGTACATCGATTTTGTATCCTGTCACATAACTGAATTGCTATATGAGTTCTAGTAATTTGGGAGTGGAGTCTTTTGGGACTCCACACAAATTATCATGTCATCTGCAAAGAGAGAGAGTTTGACTTCTTCTTTGCCAATTTGGATACCTTTTATTCTTTTTTGTTGTCTGATTGCTGTTGCAAGGATCTCTAGTACTATGTTGAACAATAATGGCGAGAGTGGGCATCCTTGTCATGTTCCTGATCTTAAGGGAAAGGTTCTCACCTCTTCCCCATTGAGAATGATATTCGCTCTAGGCTTTTCATAGATAGTTTTTATGAAATTGAGGAATGTACCCTGTATCCCTGTACTCTGAAGGGTTTTAATCAGGAAAGGATTCTGTATTTTGTCAAATGTTTTTCCTGCATCAATTGACAGGATCATATACATGGTTCTTGTCTCTTCTCTTGTTAATGTGATCTATCACACTGATCAATTTGCTAATGTCGAACCACCCTTGAATCCCAGGGATGAATCCCACTTGGTCATGATGGATAATTTTTAAGGTACTGTTGGATCCTATTAGCTAGGATCTTGTTGAGAATTTTGGCATCCATATTCTTCAGGGATATCGGTCTGTAATTCTCCTTCTGGATGGGGTCATTGCCCGGTTTTGGGATCAGGGTAATTCTGGCCTTACAGAATGAGTTTGGAATTTTTTCCTTTTGTTCCTATTTTATGAAAAGGCTTCAGTAGGATAGGTATTATTTCTTCCTTAAATGTTTGGTAGACTTCCCCTGGGAAGCCATTTGGCCCTGGACTCTTGTTTTTGGGAGATTTTTGTTCATTGCTTCACTTTCATTACCGGTTATTGGTCTATTCAGATTGTCAATTTCTTCCTGTTTCAGTCTTGGTAGTTTATAGGTTTCCAGGAAGACATCCATTTCTCCCAGGCTGCTTAAGTTGTTGGCGTATAATTGCTGCTAATAATTTTTAAAAATTCTTTCTATTTCCTTGGTGTTAGTCATGATCTCTCTCCTTTCATTCAAGATTTTATTAATTTTAGTCTGTTCTCTTTTCTTTTGGATAAGTCTGGTCAGAGGTTTATGGATCATATTAATTCTTTCAAAGAACCAGCTTCTAGTTTCATTGATTGTTGTACTGTTTTTCTGGTTTCTATTTCATTGACCTCTGCTCCAATCTTTATTATTTCTCTTGTCCTGCTTGGTTTAGACTTTATTTGCTGTTCTTTCTCCAGTTCCTTTAGGTGTAAGTTTAGCTTGTCTATTTGGGATGTTACTACTTTTTTGAGAAAGGCATGGATGACTATGTACTTCCCTATTATGACTGTCTTTGTAGTATCCCATAGTTTTTGGACCAATGTGTTTTTATTCTCATTGGTTTCCATGAATTGGTTAAGTTCTTCTTTAATTTCTTGGTTCACGTAATCATTCTTTAGCAGGATGCTCTTTAACTTCCAAGTGTTTGAAATCTTCCAATGTTTTTCTTGTGATCGAGTTCCAGTTTCAGAGAATTGTGGTCTGATAATATGCAGGGAATAATCTCAATCGTCTGGTAGTTGTTTAGACCTGCTTTGTGACACAGTCTGTGGTCTATTCTGGAGAACATTCCATGTGCATTTGAGAAGAATGAGTATTCTGTTGTTTTATGGTGATTAGTTCTGTACATACCTATGCAGTCCATCTGGTCCAATGTGTCATTCAAAGTTCTTGCTTCTTTGTTGATCTTCTGCTTAGATGATCTGTCTATTGCTGAGAGTGGAGTGTTGAGGTCTCCTACTATTGAAGTATTATTATCAACATGATTCTTCATTGGGTTAACATTTGGCTTATGTAGTTGGCTACTCCCATGTTGGGGGCATAGATATTTACCATTGTTAGATTTTCTTGTTGGATAGACCCTTTACTATGTTATATTGTTCCTCTACATCTCTTATTATAGTTTTCAGCTTAAAATCTAATTTGTCTGATATGAGAATTGCTACGCCTGCTTTATTCTGAGGACTGTTGTGAGGATAAATGTTTCTCCATTCCCTCACTTTCAGTCTGCATGTATCTTTAGGTTCAAAATGAGTCTCTTATAGACAGCATATGGATGGGTCCTGTTTTTTAATCCCATATGCAACCCTGTGCTATTTCATGGTAGCATTTAGGCTATTCACCATGAGGGTAACTATTGAAAGATATGAATTTAGTGCCATCATATTGCCTGTAAAGTCCCTGTTTCTACAGATTGTCTCTTTATATCTCTGGTCTATATTACTCTTCGGGTCTTTCTTCTTTTGCAGAATCCCCCTTAATATTTCTTGCAAGACTGGCTTGGTTGTCACATGTTCTTTCCCTTTCTGTTAGTTCTGGAAGCTCTTTGTCTCTCCATCATTCTGAATGACAGCCTTGCTGGATAAAGTATTCTTGGCTGCTTGGGGTGCCTGGGTGGTGCAGTCGTTAAGCGTCTGCCTTCAGCTCAGGGCATGATCCCAGCGTTCTGGGATCAAGCCCCACATCAGGCTTCTCCGCTGGGAGCCTGCTTCCTCCTCTCCCACTCCCCCTGCCTGTGTTCCCTCTCTCACTGGCTGTCTATCTCTGTCAAATAAATAAATAAAATCTTTTAAAAAAAAAGTATTCTTGGCTACATATTCTTCTCATTTAGTACCCTGAACATGTCTTGCACGCTCTTTCTGGTTTGCTAGGTCTAGGTGGACAGGTGTGATGTTATTCTGATGTTCCTCCCTCTGTATGTAAAACAAACAAACAAACAAACAAAACAAAACAAAAACAAAAAACAAAAAGAAACTCTTTCCCCTAGCTGCCTTTAGGATAGATTCCTTGGTTCTAAGATTTGCAATTTTACTGGTATATGCCGGGGTGTGGGTCTGTTTTTATTGATCTTGGGAGGGGTCGTTTCTGCATCTTAGACACGAATGTTTATTTCCAGGAAAGTTCTCAGGTATGATTTGCTCAAATATAGTTTCTAGTCGTCTTTCTCTCTCCACCGCCTCAGGGATGGAGGATATAAACAATTTCTGACATTGGAATGTTTCATGGAATCATTGGTCTCTATATGTCTGATCTCACAGGCTTCTAGCTGTTTTCCCTGTCCTCCTTGACTTCCTACCTTTCTATGAGCTATCTTCTAGGTCACTAATTTTTCTGCCTCATTTACCCTGGCTATTAGTGTATCCAGTTTAGACTGCATCTCATTCATAGTTTTTTAAATTTCGGCCTGATTTTATCTTATTTCTCCCCTGAGAGTTACTATTTTGTCACTAATGCTTTCTGAAGCCTAGCTATTGATTTCTTTATTGGTACCCTGAAGTCTATATTTGACATCTTGCTTATAAACATATCCATTAGGTCTGTGGCAGAGGCCATTATCTCTGGTTCTTTTATTTGTTGGGAGTTCCTCCTTTTAGTCATTCTGTTGATGGATGGTTGAGGGAAAAATATAGGTGTGAAAAAGTACAAGTTAAAAAGCTACTTTGAAATATAAGTTGATATAAGAAACATCAATGTGAAATGAGAAAAAGGTAAAACAACAAAAAACAAAACAAAACAATGCACACACACACAAAACAAACCAAAAGAAGAAGCATAAGGGAAGCAATAAAAAGAGAAAGAGAGAGAGAGAGAGCTGTATCTGAAATATAAACAAGCTGTGAGGCAATGCCTGGAACTCAATATACTATTTTCCCCTGGTGTTGGGATTTTACAGTTTTATGGGGACCATAGGGTTATTCTCCTCTTGTTTTTCTAGCCTGTCTTCTGGTGGAGAGGCCTGCTACACTATTTCTCAGTCAACCCTGCTTGATAGGAGTTGCCCTGCCCCCTGTTGGGGAGTGGGGCTCCATGGAAGCTAGTTTTTTGAGCTTTTTTTCTCTGGGGGCTTTCTGCACCTCTTCTGAGCATCAGAGCAAATAGGCTGCACTCAAACCTCTGTCCCAGAGCAGAGAAACCGCAGTCTGCTCTATTCACTAAAGCCTCCAGGATACAGTCTCTGTTTTTGTATGTGCTGATGAAAACCACAGATTCCCAAATTGCATGCCCACCGTGACTCTCTCAGAGGTCATCCCAGTGGCCCAGGCATGTCCCCGCCCTTTGTGCTTCTTTTTTTTTTTAATGTTTTTTTATTATATTATGTTAGTCACCATACAGTACATCCCTGGTTTCCGATGTAAAGCTCGATGTTTGTGCTTCTAAAACCATAAGCGGCCTTGGGCTCAAGGGGGCTCAAGCACATGTATCAATAGCTCCTGGATCTTGTCTGGGTGCTGCTCTAAAGCCCTTTCCTGGCCTACCAATTAGTGGCCCTTCTTATCTCACAATAGGAGGTGTTTTTCTGCTTGTAGACATCCAGATATATATTCTTACCTCTCAGGCTGATTTTGTGGGTTTTTAGAATAGTTTGGTAGATATCCAGCTAAATTTAGGAGACCAGTTGAAATGGGGTCCCCTATTCATTCCTCTGCCATCTTTTCTCTCTCCCACCTCAATTTTTTAATTTTAAATTGAATTAATTAACATATAGTGTATTATTAGTTTCAGAGGTAGAGTTTAGTGATTCATCAGTTGCATATAACACCCAGTTATCATTCCATCCAGTGCCTTCCTTAATGCTCATTACCCAGTTATCCCATCCCCCCACCCATTTCCCCTCCAGCAACCTTCAGTTTGTTTCCTATAGTTAAGAGTCTGTTATGTTTTCTCTCCCTCTCTTATTTCATCTTATTTTATTTCATCCATTTTGAATATAGCTTTGTATACAGTGTAAGAAAATGGTACAGTTTCATTATTTTTTGCATGACGTTGTCCAGTTTCCCCAACACAATTTGTTGAAGAGACTGTCTTTTTCCCATTGATATTCTTTTCTGCTTTGTTGAAGGTTAATAGACTGTATAGTTGGGGGTTTATTTCTGGATTTTCTATTCTGTTCCATCAATCTATGTGTCTATTTTTATGCTAGTACTATACTGTTTTGATCACTAAAGCTTTGTAACAAAACTTGGGACTGTGATGCCTCCAGCTATGCTTTAGTTTTTCAAGATTACTTTGGCTATTTGTGGTTCCATACAAATTTCAGGATTGTTTTTCTGATTCTGTGAACAATGTTTGTGGTATTTTGATAGATATTGCATTAAATGTGTAGATTGTTTTGAGTAGTAGAACATTTTAGCAATATTTGTTCTTCTAATCCGTGAGCATGGAATATCTTTCCATTTCTTTGTATCATCTTGTTTGTTTCATCAGTATTTTACACTTTTCAGAGTCTAGTTCTTTTCCTCTTTGCTTAGGTTTATTTCTAGTTATCTTATTGTTTTTGTGTCAATTGTAAATGGGGTTGATACCTTAATTTCTCTTTCTGCTGCTTCATTATTGGTGTATAGAAATGCCACAGATTTCTGTACATTGATTTTTCTATCCTGCAACTTTACTGAATTCATTTCTCATTTCCAGCAGGTTTTTTTTTGGTGGAATCATTTGGTTTTCTATATACAGTATCATGCCATCTGCAAATAGCTACAATGTTACTTCTTTCTTATGAATTTAGATGTCTTTTATTCCTTTTTGTTTTCTGACTGCTGTGGCTATGACTTCTAATACTATCTTAAAAAACAGTGGTGAGAGTGAACATCTTTGTCTTGTTCATGAGCATGGAGGAAAACCTTTCAGGTTTTGTCCATTGAGGATATTAGCTGTAGGTTTTTCACATATGGCCTTTATTATGTTGAGGTATATTCCCTCTAAATGTACTTTGGTGAAGGTTTTTATTATGAATGGATAGTGTGCTTTGTCAAATGCTTTTTTCTCCATCTATTGAAATTATCATATGGTTCTTATCCTTTCTTTTTTTAATGTGTTGTATAATGTTGATTGATTTGTGAATATTGAACCACCTTCATAATCCAGGAATAAATTCCTCCTGATTATGGTGAATGATTTTTTAAGGTATTGTTGGATTTCATTTGCTGGTATTTTGTTGAGAATTTTTGTTCCATCTTCATCAGGCACATGTCTTTATCTCCTTTTGGTAACAGGGTAATGCTGGTATCATAGAATGAATTTGAATATTTTTGTTCCTTTTTAAAAAGATTTTGGGATAGTTTGAGAAGTATAGGTATTAATTCTTCTTTAAATGTTTGGTAGAATGCCTCTGTGAAGCCATCTGTCCCTGGACTTTCATTTATTGGGAACTTTTTGAATACTGATTCACTTTGTTTACTGGTTATTGTTCTTTACAAGTGTTCTATTTCTTCCTGTTTCAGTTTTGGTAGTTTATATTTATAGGAATTTATCTACTTCTTCTAAGTTCAGCAATTTGTTGGCATACAGCCTTTCAAAATATTCTTTTATAATTGTTTGTATTTCTGTGATGATGGTTTCAATTTCTCCTCTCCCATTTGTGATTTTACTTATTTGGTCCTTTCTTTCAATTTTTGATAAGTTTGGCAAGGGTTTTATAATTTTTTAAGGATTTATTTATTTTGAGAGAGAAAGAGAGAGGGAGAGAGAAAGAGAGAGGATGAGTTGGGGGAGGAACAGAAGGAGAGGAAGAGGGAAAAGCAGACTCCCTGATGAGCACAGAGCCCAATGAGGGGCTTAATCCCGGAACCCTGAGACCATGACCTAAGCCAAAGTCAGATGCTTAACCAACTGAGCAACACAGGTGCCCCAGTTTTATCAATTTTATTATTGTTTTTCAATGAACTATCTGCTAACTTCATTGATCTATTCTAGTGGTGGTGGTGGTGGTAGTAGTAGTAGTAGTAGTAGTAGTAGTAGTAAGTTTCAGTATCATTTATCTTGCTCTAATCTTTATTATCTCCTTCCTTCTGCTGCCTTTAGGCTACATTTTTTATTCATTTCATAGGTCCTTTATAGTATAAAGTTAGGTTCTTCTTTGAGATTTTTCTTGCTTCCTTAGGTAGGCCTGTATTGTTATACATTTCTCACTTAGGACCACTTTTGCTGCATGCCAAATGTTTTGGACCATTGGTTTTCATTTCACTTGTTTGTATGTTTTTTTTTTTTTTAAGTTTTCTTCATTGATTACCTGGTTGACCCATTCATTGTTTAGTAGCATGATGTTTAACCTCTATATTTCTGCCTTTCCAAATTTTTTCTTGTGGTTGGTTTCTAGTTTCATAGCATTGTGGTCAGAAAAGTTGCATGATGGAGTTAAGATGGTGGAGGAGTAGGGGTCCCCTTTTTAAGCTGGTGTCCTGAGTCTAACTGGATAGGTACTAGACCATCCTGAACCCACGGAATCAGCCTGAGACACAGGAAGATACATCTGGATCTCTACAAATGAACATCTCCAGTGATGACGTAACAGAAGGCAAGCTGAGGACAAAGCAGAAGTTGACACCCTGCAAACCCCCTCCCCATGTATGCAACATTCCTCAGGCACTCCTGGCTGCCTTAAAACTAAGGAAAGGAAAAAAAAACAAATGATTAACTGACAGAGATCACAATCCTGGGAGGCCTGAGTGTCCCTCAGTTTACACATGTCCTAATAATTTACAAGGAAGAAGCTTTCTTATCAATAGCCTAACTTCCAGAGACTCATAATTCAGTTTCCTGAAGCCCTAACATTACCATCCCATAAAATTGAGGGAAGCTAAGGCAGAAGGAAATGTAAATAAAATGGAATTTTTTTTCCAGACCTGCAGCCCATTGATAAGTACATAAAATTGAGGGAAGCTAAGGCAGAAGGAAATGTAAATAAAATGGAATTTCTTTCCGGACATGCAACCCATTGATAAGGACACGTGATAGGAGGAAAGTAACATTCTCCAGGGAAGCTCCCAACTATCTTACTATTAACACCTTCTAGAGGGGTCAACAACCTTAACTTGACAATAGCAAGGCCTCCAGTGTTCTGCAAGTCTTCTTCAACATATGAAAGTGCTTTCTCAGCCTCCCTTTTTCCTCACCTACCCCAAACCCATGGTATATAATCAGCCACCTCTCACAACCCGGGGCAGCAGCTCTTTCTGCCCACGGGTCCTGTCCCCATGCTTTAATAAACCATTTTGCATCAAAGATGCCTCAAGAATTCTTTCTTGGTCATCGGCTCCGGACTCCACCCCACTGAATCTCACCTATATTCTACGACCTCATCAACAGCACTGAGTATTGAGGTACGAAGTGGGGAGGTGTAAATCTGAGCACAGATATCGGAAGAGAAACTGAAGGGGGAGGGAACCTCCATGCTCAGGTGCCGGGAATCGGTAGCCACCTGCACTGGGGAGCGGCCGGACTCGAGGACGGGCACCCGTGAGAGAGCAGACTGATACTGTAAGCATGGGAACGCACATGTGTAAACTGAAAACTGGAGCTCCAGAGCGCTCACTGGAACTAGACTGAGACTGGGAGCTCAGGAGCACGTGCGCAACCAGACTGAAAACCTGTGATCCAGAGTGTGCGTGAACCTCACTGAAACAGGGATTTCGGGAGTGGCACATGGGGACGGTTGTAGAAACACAAAGGACAGAGATGTGCGAGCCCTAGAAGTGAGGGCTGGGATGCCGGCTGCAGGGTTTTCAACAGCACCAACAGAAACAGAGTTAAAGAGGCCAGAAGAGCTCACTGAAGAGTGGACTGTGATCTCTCTGTTATGAGACAGAGGATAGGATATGGCTACTGCTGCTCTGACTCTCAGAAGAGCCACAGAAAACTGCCAGGGAAAGCCGCCAGAAAACAAAAGCCTGGAAATACCAGCTCACATTGTGCCAATCCCGATCCCCCCTCACAGGGGACAGGGAGACTCCACCTAAACAGGGTTGCCTGAGTATCAGTGAGGCAGGCCCCTCCCCCAGAAGGCAGGCTGAAAAATCAAGAAGCCCACATCCCTAAGATCCCTATAAGACAAGAGCACACTGCCTGGGTGCTGGTCAATAATTTGGGCTCTGGGCAACCCAGCAACCTCTCTTCATCAGAATGACAAAAAGGAGAAATCTCCCTCAGTAAAGAAAAGATAATGACTCTGTGGCCTCTCCCAGAGAACTGATGGATATGGATATGACCAAATTGTCAGAAATGGAGTTCAGAGTAACAATGGTCAAGATGATGTGTAGACTGGAGAAAATATTAACAAAAACATTAATGAGACTATAGAATCTCTAAGGGCGGAAATGAGAGCGAATCTGGCAGAAATTAAAAATGCTATGAATCAAAAGCAGTCAAAACTTGATGCTCTGATGGCCAGGGTAAATGAAGCAGAAGAACGAATTAATGAATTGGAGAATGGGATGGTAGAAGAGAAAGTTAAAACAGAAACTTGCCTCAAAAAAATCCAATCTCAAGATTGTAGGTTACGGGAGATTACTGACTCAGTGAAATGTTCCAATGTCAGAATCATCGGCATCACTGAGGGGTAGAGAAAGAGAGAGGTCTAGAAGAGATATTTGAACAAATTGTAGCTGAAAACTTCCCTAATGTAGCAAAGGAAACAAGCATATGTGTCCAAGAGGCAGAGAGGACCGCTCCCAAGGTCAACCACGACAAACCTATGCCTTGTCACATCATAGTGCATTTTGCAAATATTAGACCCAAGGGTACAGTATTGAAAGTGGCCAGGGCAAAGAAATTCATCATGTACCAAGGCAAAAATATCAGGATTACATCAGACCTGTCTACACAGACCTGGAATGAGAGAAGGGGTTGGCAGGGCATTTTTAAAGTTGGTTCTGAGAAAAAACATGCAGCCAAAGATCTGTTACCAGCAAGGCTGTCATTCAGAATTGATGGAGAGATAAGGAACTTCCAGAATCCCCAGTCACTGACCAATTTCGTAACCATGAAACTAGCCCTACAGGAGATATTAAGGGGGGGTTCTATAAAAGTAAAAAGGCCCCAAGAGTGATACAGAACAGAAAGTAACAATCTATAGAAACAAAGACTTTACACACAACATGACATCATTAAAATCATATCTCTCAATAATCAGTCTCAAAGTAAATGGCCTAAATGCTCCCATAAAATGCCACAGGGTTGCAGATTGGTAAAAAGACATGACCCATCCATTTGCTGTCTAGAAGAGACTCATTTTGAATCTAAAGATATATCCAGACTGAAAGTGAAGGGACAGAAAACCATTTTTCATGCCAGTGGACCTCAAAAGAAACCCGGGATAGGAATTCTCATATCAGACAGATTGGATTTTAAAGTAAAGACTGTAGTTACAGATACAGAAGGGCACTATATTATTCTTAAAGGATGTATCCAACAAGTGGATATGACAATTATAAATATCTATGCCCCCAACAGGGGATAAGCAAGATACACCAGCCAACTCTTAACCAGAATAGAGAAACATATAGATAAAAATACATAAATAGTAGGGGACCTTAACACTCAACTATCAGTAATAGACAGATCAGCTAAGCAGAAAACCACCAAGAAACAAGAGCTTTGAATGCCATACTAGACCAGATGGACTTCATAGATATATATGAACACTACACCCCAGAACCAAATAATACTCATTCTTTTCAAATGCACAGGGAACGTTCTCCAGAATAGATCATATGCTGCGTCACAAAACAGGTCTCAACTTATACTAAAAGACTGAAATTATTCTCTGCATATTTTCAGAACACAATGCTTTGAAATTGGAACTCAATCACAAGGAAAAATTTGGAAGAAACTCAAACACTTGGAAACTAAGAACCATCCTGCTCAAGAATGATTGGGTAAACCATGAAATTAAGAATCAATTTACACAATTTATGGAGAGCAATGAGAATGAAAACAAAATGGTCTAAAACCTACGGGACACTGCAAAGACAGTCCTAAGGGGAAAATACATAACCATCCAAGTCTCACTCAAAAGAATAGAAAAATCTAAAATGGAGTTTTTATATTCTCACCTCATGAAGCTGGAACAAGAGTAGAAGAACAGGCCTAACCCACACATGAAAAAACAGTTGATCAAGAGTAGAGCAGAGATCAATGAATTAGAAACCAGGAGCACAGTAGAGCAGATCAACAGAACTAGAAGCTGGTTCTTTGCTAGAAAATAAGATCGATAAGCCACTGGCCCTACTTATTCAAAAGAATATAGAAAGGACCCAAATTAATAAAATTATGAATTAAAAGGGAGAGGTCACAACCAACACCCATGAAATAGGAAGGATCATTAGAAAGTTTTATCAACAGCTTTCTGCCAATAAATTAAACAACCTGAAAGAAATGGATGCCTTCCTGAAAACCTATAAACTACCAAGACTGAAACAGAAAGAAATTGATTATTTAAACAGACCAATTAATTATGAAAAGATTGAAGCAGTGATCAAAAACCTTTCAAAAAACAAGTCTCCAGGGCTTGATGGAATACCCTGCGAATTCTATCAAAGATTAAATGAAGAAATAATACCTATTCTCCTGAAGCTGTTTCAAAAAAACAGAAGCAAAAGGAAAACTACCAAATTCATTCTATGAGGCCAGTATTAGCTTAATCCTCAAACCAGGCAAAAACCCCATCAAAAAGGCAAATTACAGACCGATATCCCTGATGAATAGGGACGTCAAAATTCTCAACAAGATCCAACCGTACATTAAAAGGATTACCCATCACATTCAGGTGGGATTCATCCCTGTGATGCAAGGGTGGTTCAACATTCCCAAATCTATCAGTCTGATAGATCATATCAACAAGAAAAGAGTCAAGAATATCATCCTCTCAATAGATACAGAAGAAGCATTTGACAAAATACAGCATCTTTTCCTGATTAAAACCCTTCAGAGTGTAGGGATAGAGGGTACATTCCTCAATCTCATAAAAACCATCTATAAAAAGCCTACAGGAAATATCATTCTCAATGGGGAAAAGTTGGAAGCCTTTCCCTTAAGATCAGGAACACGACAAGGATGCCCACTCTCGCCACTATTATTCAACATAGTACTAGAATTCCTTGCAACAGCAATCAGACAACAAAAAGGGATAAAAGGTATCCAAATCGGCAAAGAAGAACTCAAACTGTCTCTCTTCGCAGATGACATGATACTCTATATGGAAAACCCAAAAGAATCCACCCCAAAACTACTAGAAGTTATAGAGCAATTCAGCAATGTGGCGGGATACAAAATCAATGCTCAGAAATCAGTTGCATTTCTATACACGAACAATGAGACTGAAGAAAGAGAAATTAAGGAATCGATTCCATTTACAATAGCACCAAAAATCATACATTATCTCAGAATTAACTTAACCAGAGACGTAAAGGACCTATATTCTAGAAACTACAACTCACTCTTGAAAAACTTTGAAGAAGACACAGAAAGATGGAAAAATATTCCATGCTCATGGATCAGAAGAATTAATAGAGTTAAAATGTCTATGCAACCCAGAGCAGTCTACACTTTCAATGCTATCCCGGTCAAAATACCTATGACATTTTTCAAAGAACTGGAACAAACATCCCTTAAATTTGTGTGGAACCAGAAAAGGCTAGGATTTCCCAAGTAATTGTTAAAAAGGAAAAACAAAGCTGGGGGCATCACAATGCCAGATTTCAAGTTGTACTACAAAGCTGTGATCACAAAGACAGCATGGTACTGACACAAAAATGGACACATAGACCAATGGAACAGAATAGAAAACCGAAAAATGGACGCTCGGCTCTTTGGGTAACTAATCTTTGATAAAGCAGGAAAAAACATTCGGTGGAAAAAAGACAGTCTCTTCAATAAATGGTGCTGGAAAAATTGGACAGATACATGCAAAAGAATGAAACTTGACCACTCTCTCACACCATACACAAAGAGAAACTCTAAATAGATGAAAGACCTCGATGTGAGACAGGAATCCATCAAAATCCTAGAGGAGAGCATAGGCAACAACCTCTACGACATTGGCCACAGCAACCTTTTTCATGACACATCTCCAAAGGCAAGAGAAACAAAAGAAAAATGAACTTGTGGGACTTCATCAAGATAAAAAGCTTCTGCACAGCCAAGGAAACAGTCAAAAAAACTAAGAGGCAGCCCATGGAATGGGAGAATATATTTGCAAATGATATTACAGATAAAAGCCTGGTATCCAAGACCTACAAAGAACTTCTCAAACTCAATATGCGAGTAACAAATAAACAAATCAAAAAATGGGCAGAAGATATGAACAGACACTTTTCTAATGAGGACACACAAATGGCTAACAGACACATGAAAACATGTTCAACATCATTAGCCATCAGGGAAATTCAAATCAAAACCACACTAAGATACCACCTTACGCCAGTTAGATTGGCAAAAATTGAAAAGGTAGGAAACAACAAATGTTGGAGAGGATGTGGAGAAAGGGGATCCCTCTTACAGTGTTGGTGGGAATGCATGTTGGTACATCCATTTTGGAAAACAGTGTGGAGGTCCCTTAAAAAGTTAAAAATTGAGCTACCCTATGATCCAGCGATTGCACTACTGGGTATTTACCCCAAAGATACAGATGTAGTGAAGAGAAGCGCCATATGCACCCCAGTGTTCATAGCAGCATTGTCCACAACAGGTAAATCATGGAAGGAGCCAAGATGCCTTTCAACAGATGACTGGATTAAGAAGATGTGGTCCATATATACAATGGAATATTACTCAGCTATCAAAAAGAATGATTTCTCAACATTTGCTGCAACATGGATGCGACTGGAGGAGATAATGCTAAGGGAAATAAGTCAAGTAGAGAAAGACAATTATCATATGGTTTCACTCATTTATGGAACATAAGAAGCAGGAAGATCTCTAGGAGAAGATAAGGAAGACGAAAGGGGGTAACCAGAAGGAGGTAGGAACTATGAGGGACTATGGGCTGTGGGAAACAAACTGAGGGCTTCAGGGTTGGGGGAATGTGATAGGCTGGTGATGGGCATTAAGGAGGGCACGTATTGCATGGTGCACTGGGTGCTATACGCAAATAATAAATCATGGAACTTTAAAAAATAAATAAATTTAAATTAAAAAAAAGAATAGTTGCATGGTATGTTTTCAGTGTTTTTGCATTTTTCAAGGCTTGTTTTGTCACATAATATATGATCTCCTCTGGAGAATATTCCATTTGCCCTTGAATAGAATGTGCCTTCTGCTGTTTTTGGATGGAATGTTCTGAATATATCTGTTACGCCTATCAGGTCCAGTATGTCATTCAAAGCCATTGTTTCCTTGTTGATTGTCTATTTCCTTGTTGTTCTGTCCATTGCAGTAAGTACGGAGTTAAAGTCCCCTACTATTATTGTATTATTATCATTGACTTCCTTATGTTAGTTATTAATTATTTTATATATTTTAGTGCTCCCATGTTGGGAGAATAAGTATTTATAATTGTTACATGTTGCTTTTGGATTGTCTCCTTTATTTATGATATAGTGTCTTTCTTTGTCTGTTGTTACAGTATTTGCTTAAAGTCTAGTTTGTCCAATATAAGTATTGCTATCATGGCTTTCTTTTTTTTAAATTTAAATTCAATTAATTAACATATACCTTATTCTTCTTTTAAGAGATGGAGCTCAGCTATTCATCAGTTGCGTATAATACTTAGTGCTCATTATATCACATGCCATCAATGCCTATCAGCAATTACCCTATTCTCCCCTCCCTTCCAGCAACCCTGTTTGTTTTTTATGGTTAAGTTTCTTATGGTTTGTTTCCCTCTTTGATTATGTCTTCTTTTATTTTCCCCTCCCTTACTCTATGCTCCTCTGTTTTGTTTCTTAAGTTCCACGTATGAGTGAAACTATAAAATTCTCTTTCTCTGATTGACATATTTCACTGAGCATAATACTCTCTAGTTCTATCCATGTTGATGTAAATGTTAAGTATTCATCCTTTCTGATGGCTGAGTAATATTCAATTGTATATGTATATCACCTCTTCTTTACCCATTCATCTGTCAATGAACATCTTGGCTCCTTCCATAGTTTGGCTATTGTGGACACTGCTGCTATAAACTTTGGGGTGCAGTCACCCCTTCAAATCACTACATTTGTATCTATAGGGTAAAAAAAAAAAGCTCTACTTTTAACTTTTTGTGGAACCTTCATACTGTTTTCCGGAGTGGCTGTACCAGTTTACATTCCCACCAACCGTGTGAAAGGGTTCCCCTTTCTTCACATCTTCACCAACATTTGTTGTTACCTGACGTTAATTTTAGCCATTCTGACTAGTGTGAGGTGGTATCTCATTGTGGTTTTGATTTGTATTTCCCCGATGGCTAGTGATGTTGACCATTTTTTCATGTGTCTTTTGGCCACTTGTATGTCTTTTTTGGAGAAGTGTCCATTTCTTCTGTCCATTTTTTTATTTGATTATTTGTTTTTGGGGTGTTGAATTTGAAAAGTTCTTTATAGATTTTGGACACTAACCCCTTATCTGATAAAACATTTGCAAAAATATTCTCCCATTCTGTAGGTTGTCTTTTGGTTTTGTTGACTGTTTCCTTTGCTGTGTAGAAGGTTTTTATCTTGATGAAGTCCTAATAGCTCATTTTTGCTTTTGTTTCCCTTGCCTTTGGAGATGTGTGTAGCCAGCAGTTGCTACAGCTGAGGTGAAAGAGATTGCTGCCTGTTTTCTCTTCTAGGATTTTGATGAATTCCTGTCTCATATTTATGTCTTTCATCCATTTTGAGTTTATTTTTGTGTATGGTGTAAGAAAATGGTCCAGGTTCATTCTTCTGCCTGTGGCTGTCTAATTTTCCCAGCACCATTTATTGATGAGACTCTCTTTTTTCCATTGGGTATTCTTTCCTGCCTTGTTGAAAATTAGTTGACCATAGAGTTGAGGGTCCATTTCTGGGTTTTGTATTGTGTTCCATTGATCTGTGTGTCTGTTTTTGTGCCAGTACCATACTGTCTTGATGATTACAGCTTTGTAATATAGCTTGAAGTCCGGAATTGTGATGCCACCAGCTTTGGTTTTCTTTTTCAACATTCCCCTGGCAATTCAGGTTCCTTTCTGGTTCCATCCCAATTTTAGGATTGTTTGTTCCAGGTCTGTGAAAAATGTTGATGGCATTTTGATAGGGATTGCATTGAATGTATAGATTGCTCTGGGAACCATAGACCTGGCTTTCTTTTGACATCCATTTGGATGAGAAATATTTCTCCATCCCCTTGCTTTCAATCTTCAGGTGTCTACATCTAAAATAAGTCTCTCTTTTTTTAAGATTTTATTTATTTATTTGACAGAGAGAGAGACAGCCAGCGAGAGAGGGAACACAAGCAGGGTGAGTGGGAGAGGAAGAAGCAGGCTCCCAGCGGAGGAGCCTGATGTGGGGCTCTATCCCATAACGCCAGGATCATGCCCTGAGCAGAAGGCAGACGCTTAATGACTGTGCCACCCAGCGCCCCTAAAATGAGTCTCTTGTCTTCTACATGTAGATGGGACTTATTTGTTTTATCTATTCTGACTCCTATGTCTTTTGATTGGATCCTTTAGCCCATTTACATTAAAAATTATTGTTGATAGATATGTATTTATTGCCATTTTATTACTTGATTTGTCATTGAATATTTTCTCTGATCCTTTCTTGTTGTTTTTTTTTCCCTTTCCATTTTTTTTTCTTTCCTTTCCACTAAAAGAGTCCCATTTAATACTTTTTGCGGTTTGGTTTAGTGGTCATGAACTCCTTTTATTTTTCTTGATCTGGGATAGCCTTCAGCTCTCCTTCTATTCTGAATGAATGCCTCTCTGGATATAGTATTCTTAGCTGAGATTTTTCCCACTTAGCACGTTGAATATATCATGCTACTCCCTCCAGGCTTGCCAAGATTCTTTGGAAAAATCTGCAACTAGCCTTATGGGTCTTCCTTTGCCAATTAAGTACATATTTTGCCTTGTCGCTTTTAAGATTTGCTCTTTATCATTATATTTTGCAAATTTAATTACAATATGTCTTGGTATTGGCCTGCTTTTGTTGATTTTGATGGGAGCTCTCTGTGCCTCCTGGGTCTTGTTGTCTGTTTTCTTCCCCATATTAAGGAAGTTTTCAACTATTATTTCTTCAAATAAATTTCCTGCCCCATTCCACTCCCTTCTTCTGGGATTCCTAAAATATGAATGTTAATATGTTTCATGTAAGCAGTGATTTCCCTAAGTCTATTCTTGTGCTCTGTAATCTTTCTCTCTTTAGTTCAGCTTCATTATTTTCCATTATTTTATCTTCTACATCACTAATTCCTTCCTCTGCTTCTTGCAGCCTGTTGTTCATTACCTCAAGCCTGTTCCCAATTTCTTTTACTGCACTTCTCATCTCTCATTGTTTTTCCCCCTTTTGTCTCTGAGTTAAGAATCATAATTCTTATGATTGTTGCTTTAAATTCTCCATCAGTTATGTTACTTATATCTGTTGTACTTAAATCTTTGGTGATGGCTTTATTTTGTTCTTTAATTAGAGATTAATTATTCCATCTTCACATTTTGTCTCTGTCTCTGTCACAAAAGCCAAAAGTAATAGGCCTTGTTAAGAAGAGGTAACATAATGCCCAGTGCCTGGTGCTTCAGGGAGTGTCTATGGTGAATGCTATGTGTGCTGTGCTTTTGTGTTTTGTTGTTCTATCCTTAATGCTAGTCATCTGCAGAGGATTTCCTCATCATCTGTGGGCAGTGTTTGGTCCCTGGCCTTAATGTGGCAAGTTTTATCTAGGTGTACTCTGGTCTGCTTGTGAAATGAGACCTGACTCCACCTCCACCAGAACTGAGGTCCTGCAGAATTCTGTGGTTGGGAGACATGGTGTGAGCAGGAGTTTTTGCTTGTCTTCTGGGTGAGGGGCCCACCATGCTGGGACTGAGGCAAGCATGAGTGAGGGGTCAGTCCCACCAGAGAGCAGGGGTGCTCAGCTTGGTGTATGCAAGTTAGGCAGCCATTATGGGTGCTCTGCTTCTTGTTGCATGTGGTTCTGTTTATGTCTAAGGGCTTGGGAAGGAATTGGCACCAGCCAGCTCCTTTGTTCCTGGACAGGCATCTCCTTGAACACTCCTTCTCAGGAATACACTTGGAGGTGAGTGAATAATCTACCCCCTTGTGTGCACCTCGTGTTCTTCAGATTGCTGTTTCCATTGTTCTCTGCCTCCTTGTTTTTTGCCTGCCTTTTCTCCCGGACCTATTCAGTGCTCTGTGGGCTCAATCCAGCTAAGCCCACTGACCTTTAAAACTCCAAGATTTAAGCTCCAGTGGTTGGAAGAACTAATGTCTCTCATCTTCCAAGACAATGGCTTTGGGAATCTTTCTCCTTGTGCATTCTCCTGTGCTCTTTTTTTCTTTCTCCCTTCTCTGTGACCATGGCTCCCTGCCCGCCATAGCACCTGTCACCTTTTTCTCCCCTACACCACATCTCTGCACTTCCTACCTTCTGTAATTGGCCTCTTCTCTCCCTTTAGTTGTGTAGTTCGTTCTGTCAGTCTTCATGTTGATTTCTGGGGTATTTAGGATGATTTGATAATTATTTCATTGTGTTCTTGGGACAAGGCAACTCTAGTGTTCTACTCTACTGCCATCTTCCTCTCTTCTCCTATGTCCATTTTTTTTTTAAGATTTTATTTATTTATTCGACAGAGAGAGAGACAGCCAGCGAGAGAGGGAACACAGCAGGGGGAGTGGGAGAGGAAGAAGCAGGCTCCCAGCGGAGGAGCCTGATGTGGGACTCGATCCCGGAACGCCGGGATCACGCCCTGAGCCGAAGGCCGGCGCTTAACCGCTGTGCCACCCAGGCGCCCCCCTATGTCCATTTTTAAGGATTGTTTATTTTCATTGTTGAGCTGATAAATTCATTATATGTTTTCAATATTAACACATTATTAGATATATCACTGGCAAATATCTTCTCCCACTCAGTAGGTTGCTCTATTGTTTTGTTGGTGATTTTCTTCACTGAGCATATGCTTTCTATTTTGATGTAGTCCTCGTAGTTTTTGTTTTTGTTTTCCTTCCTAATGTAAACATACATGAAAATATGTTGCTATGAATGATCTCAGAGGAATTCCTGCCTGTGTTCTCTTCTAGAAGTTTTATAATTTCAGTTCTCCTAATTAGGTCTTTAATACATTTTTTATTATGTTCAATTAGCCAACATATAATACATCATTAGTTTTTTTTTAAATGATTTTTTATTATATTATGTTGTCACCATACAGTACATTCCCGGTTTCCGATGTAGGGCTCGATGATTCATTAGTTGTGTATAACACCCAGTGCACCATGCAATATGTGCCCTCCTTACTACCCATCACCGGTCTATCCCATTCCCCCACCCCCTCCCCTCTGAGGCCCTCAGTTTGTTTCTCATAGTCCATAGTCTCTCATGTTTCATTGCCCTTCTGATTACCCCCCCTTTCTTTATCCCTTTCTTCCCCTACCAATCATCCTAGTTCTTATGTTCCATAGATGAGAGAAATCATATGATAGTTGTCTTTATCTGCTTGACTTATTTCACTTAGCATTATCTCCTCCAGTGCCGTCCATGTTGCAGCAAATGTTGAGAACTCGTTCTTTCTGATAGCTGAGTAATATTCCACTGTATATATGGACGACAACTTCTTTTTTTTTTTTTAAAGATTTAATTTATTTATTGGACAGAGATAGAGACAGCCAGCGAGAGAGGGAACACAAGCAGGGGGAGTGGGAGAGGAAGAAGCAGGCTCATAGCAGAGGAGCCTGATGTGGGGCTCGATCCCATAACGCCGGGATCACGCCCTGAGCCGAAGGCAGACGCTTAACCGCTGTGCCACCCAGACGCCCCCTGGACGACAACTTCTTAATCCAGTCATCTGTTGAAGGGCAACTCGGCTCCTTCCACGATTTGGCTATTGTGGACAGTGCTGTCATGAACATTGGGGTGCATATGGCCCTTCTCTTCACTACGTCTGTATCTTTGGGGTAAATACCCAGTAGTGTAATGGCTGGGTCATAGGGTAGCTCAATTTTTAACTTTTAAAGGGACCTCCACACTGTTTTCCAGAGTGGCTGTACCAACTTGCATTCCCACCAAAAATGTAGGAGGGATCCCCTTTTTCCACATCCTCTCCAACAATTGTTGTCTCTTGCCTTGTCTATTTTTGCCAATCAAACTGGCGTAAGGTGGTATCTTAGTGTGGTTTTGATTTGAATTTCCCTGATGGCTAATGATTTTGAACATTTTTTCATGTGTCTGTTAGCCATTTGTATGTCATCATTGGAAAAGTGTCTGTTCATATCTTCTGCCCATTTTTTGATTTGTTTATTTGTTTCTCGTGTATTGAGTTTGAGAAGTTCATTGTAGATCTTGGATACCAGTCTTTTATCTGTAGTGTCATTTGCAAATATATTCTCCCATTCTGTGGGCTGCCTCTTAGTTTTTCTGACTGTTTCCTTGGCTGTGCAGAAGCTTTTGATCTTGATGAAGTCCCATACGTTCATTTTATCTTTTGTTTCTCTTGCCTTTGGGGATGTATCATGAAAAAGGTTGTCTGGCCGATGTTGTAGAGGTTGCTACCTATGTTCTCCTCTAGAATTTTGATGGATTCCTGCCTTACATCGAGGTCTTTCATCCATTTGGAGTTTATCTTTGTGTATGGTGTGAGAGAGTGGTCAAGTTTCATTCTTTTGCATGTAGCTGTCCAATTTTCCCAGCACCATTTATTGAAGAGACTGTCTTTTTCCACCAGATGTTTTTTCCTGCTTTATCAAAGATTAGTTGCCCAAAGAGCCGAGGGTCCATTTCTGGGTTTTCTATTCTGTTCCATTGGTCTATGAGTCTGTTTTTGTGTCAGTACCATGCTGTCTTTGTGATCACAGCTTCGTAGTACAGCTCGAAATCCGGCATTGTGATGCCCCCAGCTTTGTTTTTCCTTTTCAACAGCTCCTTGGAGATTCAGGGCCTTTTCTGGTTCCATACAAATTTAAGGACGATTTGTTCCAGTTCTTTGAAAAATGTCATCGGTATTTTGATCGGGATAGCATTGAAAGTGTAGAGTTGCTCTGGGTAGCATGGACATTTTAACTATGTTAATTCTTCCGATCCATGAGCATGGAATATCTTTCCATCTTTTTATGTCTTCCTCAATGTCTTTCAAGAGTGATTTATAGTTTCTAGAATATAGGACCTTTACATCTCTGGTTAAGTTCATTCCAAGGTAACGTATGGTTTTTGGTGCTATTATAAATGGGATGGATTACCTAATTTCTCTTTCTTCGGTCTCTTTATTCGTGTACAGAAATGCACCTGATTTCTGAGCATTGATTTTGTATCCCGCCACATTACTGAATTGCTTTATAACTTCTAATAGTGTAAGAGTGGCTTCTTTTGGATTTTCCATATAGAGTATCATGTCATCTGCGAAGAGAGACATTTTGAATTCTTCTTTGCCAATTTGGATACATTTGATCCCTTTTTGTCATCTGATTGCTGTTGCAAGGACTTCTAGTACTATGTTGAATAATAGTGGTGAGAGTGGGCATGCTTGTCGTGTTCCTGATCTTAAGGGAAAGGCTTTCAGCTTTTCCCCACAGAGAATAATATTTGCAGTAGGCTTTTCATAGATGGCTTTTATGAGATTGAGAAATGTACCCTCTATTCCTACACTCTGAGGGGTTTTAATCAGGAAAGGATGCTGTATTTTGTCAAATGCTTTTTCGGCATCGATTGAGAGGATCATATGGTTCCTGAGACTTTTCTTGTTGTTATGATGGATCACGTCAATCGATTTGCGAAAGTTGAACCACGCTTGCATCCCAGTGATGAATCCCACTTGATCGTGGTGGATAATCCTTTTAAAGAACTGTTGGATTCTATTAGCAAGGATCTTGTTGAGGATTTTGGCGTCCGTATTCATTAGGGAAATCGGTCTGTAATTCTCCTTTTTGAGGGGGTCTTTGCCTGGTTTGGGGTCAAGGTAATATTGGCCTCATAGAATGAGTTTGGTAGCTTTCATTCTGTTTCTATTTTTTAAAATAGCTTTAGGAGAATAGGTATTATTTCTTCTTTGAATGTTTGGTAGAATTCCCCAGGAAAACCGTCTGGGCCTGGAGTTTTGTATTTTGGAAGGTTGTTTATCACTGACTCAATGTCTTCATAATTAATTGGCCTGTTTAAGAAATAAATTTCATCCTGTTTCAATCTTGGTAGTTTATAGGCTTCCAGGAAGGATTCCATCTCTTCCAGATTGCTTATTTTATTGGCATATAGCTGTTGGTTAAAATTTCTAATAGTCCTTCCAATTTCAAGGGTGTTGGTCGTGACTTCTCCTTTTTCATTCATACTTTTAATAATTTGGGTCCTTTCTCTTTTCTTTTGGACAAGTCTTGCCAGTGGTCTGTCAATTTTATTGTTTCTCTCAAAGAACCAGCTTCTAGTTCTGTTGATCTGCTCTACTGTACTTCTGGTTTCTGATTGATTGATTTCTGCTCTAATTTTGGTCAACTGCTTCCTCATGAGTGGATTAGGCCTGTCCCTCTGTTGCTGTTCCAGCTTCTTGATGTGAGAATATAAAAACTGCATTTTAGATTTTTCTATCCTTTTGAGTGAGGCTTGGATGGCTATGTATTTCCCTCTTAGGACTGCCTTTGCAGTATCCCATAGGTTTTGGTCCATTGTGTTTTCATTCTTGTTGGACTCCATAAATTGTTTAAGTTGATTTTTGATTTCCTGGTTTATCGAATAATTCCTGAGCAGGATGGTTTTAGTCTCCAAGTGTTTGAGTTTCTTCCAAATTTTTCCTTCTCTTTGAGTTCCACTTTCAGTGCATTGTGGTCTGAGATATGTAGGGGATAATTTCAATCTTTTGGTATCGGTTGAGACCTGTTTTGTGTCCCAGAACATGGTCTATTCTTGAAAATGTTCCATGGGCATTAGAATAGAATGAGTATTCTTTGGTTCTGGGGTGTAATGTTCTATATATATCTATGAGGTCCAACTCTTCCAGTATGGCATTCAAAGCCTTTGATTCCTAGTTTTTGCCAGGGTGTTCTGTCTATTTCTGATAGTGGAGTGTTGAGGTCCCCTACTATTAATGTATTTTTATCTATATGTCTCTTTATTCTGGTTAAGAGTTGGCTTGTGTATCTTGCTGCACCCTTGTTGGGGGAATATATATTTATAATTGTCATATCCACTTGTTGAATACTTCCTTTAAGAATAATATATTGCCCTTCTGAGTCTCTAACTATAGTCTCTAGTTTAAAATCCAATCTTTCTGATATGAGAATGGCTACCCCAGCTTTCTTTTGAGGTCCATTTTTGTGAAAGATGGTACTACATCCCCTTACTCTCAGTCTGAATGCATCTTTGGGTTTGACATGAGTCTCTTGTAGACAGCAAATGGATGGGTCATTTCTTTTTATCCAATCTGCAACCCTGTGGTGGTTTATGGGATGGTTCAAACCATTTACATTGGCACTAAGAACTGAGAGAGAGAATTTTAATGATGCCATGTTGCCAGTAAAGTCTTTGTTTGTATTGGCTGTGACTTTTTGTTCTGTATCACTCTTGGGGCCTTTTTACCTTTATAGAACCCCCCTTAATATCTCCTGTAGGGCTGGTTTCGTGGTTAGGAAATTGGTTAATGACTGGCGATTCTGAAATGTCTTTATTTCTCCATCAATTCTGAATGACAGCCTTGCTGGATAAAGGATCCTTGGCTGCATGTTTTTCTCTGAAAGAGCTTTAAAAATGCCTCTCCAACCCTTTCTCTCATTCCAGGTCTGTGTGGACAGGTCTGACGTAATTCTGATGCTTTTCCCTTGGTACGTGAGGAATTTCTTTTTCCTGGCCGCTTTCAATACTGTATCCTTGGATCTAATATTTGCGAATTGTGCTATGACGTGATGTGGCGTAGGTTTGTCGTGGTTGAGCTTGGGAGGGGTCCTCTCTGCCTCTTAGACATGAATGTTTGTTTCCCTCGATAGATTAGGGAAGTTTTCAGCTACAGTTTGTTCAAATATCTCTTCTAGACCTCTGTTTTTCTCCACCCCCTCGGGGATGCCGATGATTCTAACATTGAATCATTTCATTGAGTCAGTAATCTCCCGTAACCTACATTCGTGGGCTTGGATTTTTTTAAGAGCAGCTTCTATTTTAGCTTTTTCCTCTATTAACCCATCCTCCAATTCACTAACCCGTTCCTCTGCTTCTGTGACCCTGGCCGTTAGAGCCTCTCGTTTTGCCTGCATTTGGCTCATAGAATTTTTAATTTCTCTCAGATTCGCTCTCCTTTCTGTCCTTAGGGATTCTATATTCTCAGTAACCTTTTCATAAATACTTTTTTCAATTCTACTCATCATTTTGACCATCGTTACTCTGAATTCCATTTCTGATAATTTAGTTACATCCATATCCATTATTTCTGTGGCAGAGGCCACAGACTCACTGTCTTTTCTTTGTTGGGTGGGGGATTCTCTTTCTTGTCATTCTGATGAGGAGAGGTTGCGGGGTTTTCCAGGGCTCAAATTATTGACTGGGTCCCAGGCCATGCCCCTTGTTTTATAGGGATCTTGGGGATGTGGGCTTCTTCTTTAAAGATTTTATTTTTTTATTTATCTCAATACTCAGCACTGGAGATGTTCATTTGTAGAGATCCAGATGTATCTTCCTGTGTCTCAGGCTGATTCCGTTGTTGTTTATGCTGGTCTGGTAGCCTATCCAGTTCGACTCAGGGGACCGGCTGAAAAAGAGGTCCCCTACTCCTCCACCATCTTAACTCCTCCTCCCACATACAATTTAAATTTCTTCTTTGATTACTTTTTGATCCATTCTTTTCAGTGTGAGGTTGTGCAGCTTCCACGTGTTTGTGTCTTTTCTAGTTTTTTCTTGTGATTGATTTCTAGTGTCATACCACTGTGGTCAGAAAAGGTGCACGAATGGTATGATTTCCTTCTTCTTAAATTTATTGAGGCTTGTTTTGTGGCCGAACATATGATCGAATCTAGAGAATGTTCCATGTGCACTTGAAAAGAATGTGTATTAAACTCCAAATGGATGAAAGTCCTTGATGTGACATAGGAATCCATCAAAATCATAGAGGAGAACATAAGCTGTAGCTTCTTTGACATAAGCTACAGTAACTTTTTTCATGACACATTTCCAAAGGCAAGAGAAACAAAAGAAAAAATGAACTTGTGGGAATTCATCAAGATAAAAAGCTTCTGCAAAGCCAAGGAAACAGTAAGTAAAAAAAAAAAAAAAAAAAACCTAGAGGCAGCCCATGGAATGGGAGAAGATGCTTGCAAATGACACTACAGATTAAAGACTGGTATCCAAAATCTGCAAAGAACTTCTCAACCTCAATACATGAGAAACAAACAATCATATTTTTAAAAAAGGGGCAGAACAGATGAACAGACAATTCTCCAAGGAAGGCACACAAATGGCTAACAGAAACATGAAAAAATGTTCAAAATCATTAGCCCTCAGGGAAATTCAAATCAAAACCACACTGAGATACCACCTTATGCCAGTCAGAATGGGAAAAATGGACAAGGCAAGAAACAACAATTGTTGGAGAGGATGTGGAGAAAGGGGATCCCTCCTACATTGTTGGTAGGCATACAAGTTGATACAGCCACTTTGGAAAACAGTGTGGAGGTCCCTTAAAAAGTTAAAAATTGAGCTACCCTATGATCCAGCCATTGCATTACTGGGTATTTACCCCAAAGATACAGGCACAGTGAAGAGAAGGGCCATATGCACCCCAATGTTCATAGCAGCATTGCCCACAATAGCTAAATCGTGGAAGGAGCCAAGATGCCCTTCAACAGATGACTGGATTAAGTGGATGTGGTCCTTATATACAATGGAATATTACTCAGCCATCAGAAAAAATGATCACCCAATATTTGCATCAACATGGAAGGAGTGGAGGAGATTATGCTATGTGAAATAATTCAAGCAGAAAGAGTCAATTATCATATGGTTTCACTCATTTATGGAACATAAGAAATAGCAGGAAGGTCAGTAGGAGAAGGAAAAGAAGAACCAAGGGGCAGTAACATAAGTGGGAATGAACCACAAGAGACTATTGCCTGTGGGAAACAAATTGAGAGCTTCAGAAGGGAGGGGAATGGTGGAATGGCATAAGCCAGTGATGGGTATTAAGGAGGGCACATATTGCACGAAGCACTGGGTGTTATATGCAAATAACGAATCATGGAACATTGCATCAAAGACTAATGAAGTACTGTATGGTGATTAACATAACATAATAAAAAATATTATTATAAAAAAAGAAAGAAATGAATCTGTATTGTGTTGGTTTTGGATGAAAAGTTCTGTGTAGGGGGCAGAGTTAAGATGGTGGAGGAATAGGGGTCCCCTTTTTCAGCTGGTCCCCTGAGTCGAGCTGAATAGGTACCAGAAAATCCTAAGAACCCACTGAATTGGCCTGAGATGCAAGCAGATACGTCTGGATATCTACAAATGAACATCTCCAGTAATGAGTATTGAAGTACAAAGCGGGGAGCCGTGAATCTGGGCACAGATATCGGAAGAGAAATGGAAGGGGGAGGGAGCCTCCGTGTTCAGGTGCTGGGAAGCAGTAGCTACCTGCACCGTGGAGCGGGCCAGGCTCGGGACCAGCACCCACAAGACAGCAGACTGAGACCATGAGCCTGGGAATGCATGCGCATCCAAACTGAAAACCAGAGCTCCAGAGCGCTCACAGGAACCTCATGAAACAGGGAGCTCAGGACTGTGCGAGAGAGTGACTCATGGCTGGTAGTGTTAGAAACACAGAGGACAGAGATGTGCCAGCCCTGGAAGTGAGGGCTGGGATGCTGGCTGCAGGGTTTTTAGCAGCACCAATAGAAGCACAGTTAAAGAGGCCAGAGAGTTAAGTGGAGAGTGGACTGCAATCTCTCTGTTCTGAGACAGAGGCTAGGATATGGCCACTGCTGCTCTGACTCTCAGAAGAGGCACAGAAAACTGCCAGGGAAAGCCGCCAGAGAACAAAAGCCAGGAAATACCAGCTCGCATTGTGCACATCCCCATCCCCCCTTGCAGGGGACAGGGCAACTCTACCGAAACAGGGTTGCTTGAGTATCAGCGCAGCAGACCCGTCCCCCAGAAGGCAGTCTGAAAAATCAAGAAGCCCACATCCTTAAGGTTCCTATAAAACAAGTGCACACTGCCTGGGTCCTGGTCAATAATTTGGGCTCTCGACAACCCTACAATCTCTCCTCATCAGAATGACGAGAAGGAGAAATCCCCCCCCCCCCAGCAAAGAAAACACAATGAGTCTGTGGACTCTGACACAGAACTAATGGATATGGATAAAACCAAATCATGAGAAATGGAATTCAGAGTAAAAATGGTGAAGATGATGTGTGGACTTGAAAAAATTTTTCATGAAAATATTAACGAGAATATAGAATCTCCAAGGGCGGAAATGAGAGGGAATCTGGCAGAAATTAAAAATGCTATGAATCAAATGCAGTCAAAACTAGATGCTCTGACGGCCAGGGTAAATGAGGCAGAAGTACGAATTAGTGAATTGGAGGATGGTATGGTAGAAGAGAACGCTAAAAGAGAAACTTGGCTCAAAAAAATCCAATCTCAAGAATGTAAGTTGCAGGAGATTACTGACTAAATGAAACGTTCAAATGTCAGAATCATCGGCATCCCCTATGGGGTGGAGAAAACCAGAGGTCTAGAAGAGATATTTGAACAAATTGTAGCTGACAACTTCCCCAATCTAGCAAAAGAAACAAACATTCATGTCCAAGAGGCAGAGAGGACCCCTTCCGATTCAACCATGATAAACCTATGCCATGTCACGTCATAGGGCAATTCACAAATATTAGATTCAAGGATACAGTATTGAAAGCGGCCAGGGCAAAGAAATTCATCAGGTACAAAAGTAAAAATATCAGGATTACGTCAGACTTGTTTACACAGACCTGGAATGAGAAAGGGTTGGGAGGGGCACTTTTAAAGCACTTTCAGGGAAAAACATATAGCCAAGGATCCTTTAACCAGCAAGGCTCTCTTTCAGAATTGATGGAGAGATAAGGACCTTCCAGAATCACCAGTAACTGACCAATTTCATAACCATGAAACCAGCCCCACAGGAGATATTAAGGGGGGTTCTATAAAAGTAAAAATGCTCCAAGAGTGATACAGAACATAAAGTTACAATCTATAGAACAAAGATTTACAGGCCACATGACATCATTAAAATCATATCTCTGAATAATCACTCTCAATGTGAATGGCCTAATGCTCCCATATATGCCACAGGGTTGCAGATTGGATAAAAAGACATGACTCATCCATTCGGTGTCTACAAGAGACTCATTTGGAACCTAAAGATACATCCAGACTGAAAATGAAGGAATGGAAAATTATTTTCCATGCCAATGGACCTCAAAAGAAAGCAGGGGTAGCAATTCTCATATCAGACAGAGTGGATTTTAAATTAAAGACTGTAGTTCGGGGGTGCCTGGGTAGCACAGCGGTTGAGCGTCTGCCTTCGGCTTGGGGCGTGATCCCGGAGTTCTGGGATCGAGCCCCACATCAGGCTGCTCCGCTGTGAGCCTGCTTCTTCCTCTCCCACTCCCCCTGCTTGTGTTCCCTCTCTCGCTGGCTGTCTCTATCTCTGTTGAATAAATAAATAAAATCTTTATAAAAAAAAAAAAGACTGTAGTTCGAGATACAGAACTGCACTATATTATTCTTAAAGGATGTATCTAACAAGTGGATATGGCAATTATAAATATCTACAAAACCAACAAGGGAGCAGCAAGATACACAAGCCAACTGTTAACCAGAATAAAGAGACATATAGATAAAAATATGTTAATAGTAGGAGACTTCAACACTCCATTATCAGCAATAGATAGATCACGTAAACAGAAAATCAACAAAGAAACAAGAGCTTTAAATGCCATAGTAGACAAGATGGGTCTCATAGATATATATGGAACACTACACCACAGAACAAAAGAATACTCATTCTTTTCAAATGCACATGGAACGTTCTCTAGAATAGATCATATGGTGGGTCACAAAACAGATCTCCAGTAGCAACCCACACTGGGGAGCGGGCTGACTCATGGGCCGGCACCTGCAAGAGAACAGACTGAGACCATGATCCTGGGAATGCGCGCGACCAGTCTGAAAACCAGAGCTCTGGATTGCACGCAAACCACACTGAAACAGAGTTTCGGAGAGCGAGGGGGCGGCTGGGGGCTGGCGGTGTTAGGAACACAAAGGACAGAGATGTGCCGGCTCTGGAAGGGAGGGATGGCACAGCAGCTCTGGGGCACAGACCCTGGGATGTTGTAGGGTTTGGCAGCACCAACAGAAACAGAAAAGTGGCCTGATTTGATAAATCAGGAAGTGGCCAGGGGAGAATGGTCTGCGATCCCTCTGTTCTGAGACAGAGGCTTAGAATCAGCTACTGCTGCTCTGACTCTCAGACCTGGCACAGCATACCAGCAGGGAAAGCCGCCAGAGAACAAAAGCCTGGAAATACTGGCAAACAGTGTGCCCATCCCCATCCCCTCTTGCAGGGGACAGGGAGACTCTACCCAAATAGGGTTGTCTGAGTATCAGCGTGGCAGGCCCCTCCCCCAGAAGGCAGGCTGAAAAATCAAGAAGCCCACATCCTTAAGGTTCCTATAAAACAAGTGCACACTGCCTGGGTCCTGGTCAATAATTTGGGCTCTCGACAACCCTGCATCCTCTCCTCATCAGAATGACGAGAAGGAGAAACCCCCCAACCAGCAAAGAAAAGATAATGAGTCTGTGGCCTTTGCCACAGAACTGATGGATGTGGATATAACCAAATTATCAGAAATGGGGTTCAGAGTAACAATGGTCAAGATGATGTGTAGACTTGAAAAAATATTAATGAAAATATTAACCAGAATATAGAATCTCTATGGGCATAAATGAGAGCGAATCTGGCAGAAATTAAAAATGCTATGAATCAAATGCAGTCAAAACTTGATGCTCTGATGGCTGGGGTAAATGAAGCAGAAGAGCAAATTAGTGAAATGCAGGATGGGTTGGTAGAAGAGAAAGCTAAAACAGAAACTTGGCTCAAAAAAATCCAATCTCAAGAATGTAGGTTACGGGAGATTACTGACTCAATGAAACGTTCCAATATCAGAATCATCGGCATCCCCGAGGGTGTGGAGAAAACCAGAGGTTTAGAAGAGATATTTGAACAAATTGTATCTGTAAATTTCCCTTATGTAGCAAAGGAAACAAGCATTCATGTCCAAGAGGCAGAGAGGACCCCTACCAAGCTCAACCATGACAAACCTATGCCACGTCACGTCATAGTGCATTTTGCAAATATTAGATCCAAGGATACAGTATTGAAAGCGGCCAGGGCAAAGAAATTTCTCACGTACCAAGGCAAAAATATCAGGATTACGTCAGACATGTCTACACAGACCTGGAATGAGAGAAAGGGTTGGGAGGGGCATTTTTAAAGCTCTTTCAGAGAAAAACATGTAGCCAAGGATCCTTTATCCAGCAAGGCTGTCTTTCAGAATTGATGGAGAGATAAAGAACTTCCAGAATTGCCAGTCATTGACGAATTTCGTAACCACTAAACCAGCCCGAAAGGAGATATTAAGGGGGTTTTATAATAGTAAAAAGGCCCCAAGATTGATACAGAACAGAAAGTAACAATCTATAGAAACAAAGACTTTACATAAGATCATTAAGATCATATCTCTCAATAGTCACTCTCAATGTGAATGGCCTAAATGCTCCCATAAAGTGAAACAGGGCTGCAGATTGGATAAAAAGACAGGACCCATCCATTTGCTGTCTACAAGAGACTCATTTTGAACGTAAAGATACATCCAGACTGAAAGTAAAGGATGGAAAACCATCTCTCATGCCAATGGACCTCAAAAAAATCTGGGGTAGCAATTCTCCTATCAGACAGATTGGATTTTAAACTAAAGACTGTAGTTAGAGATGCAGAATGGCACTATATTATTCTTAAAGGATGTATCCAATAAGTGGATATGACAATTGTAAATATCTACACTCCCAACAAGGGAGCAGCAAGATACACAAGCCAACTCTTAACCAGAAGAGAAAAACATATAGATAAAAATACATTAATAGTAGGGGACCTCAACACTCTACAATCAGCAATAGACAGATAACCTAAGCAGAACAATCAACAAAGAAAAAGAGCTTTGAATGCCATACTGGAACAGATGGACCTCATAGATATATATAGAACACTACACCCCAGAACAAAAGAATACTCATTCTATTCTAATGCACGTGGAACATTCTCCAGAATAGACCATTGTGGGTCACAAATCAGGTCTCAACCAATACCAAAAGACTGAAATTATTCCCTGCATATTCTCAGAACACAATGCTTTGAAATTGGAACTCAACCACAAGGAAAAATTTGGAAGAAACTCAAACATGTGGAAACTAAGAACAATCCTGCTTAAGAATGATTTGATAAATCAGGAAATCAAAAATCAATTTACATAATTTATGGAGACCATCGGGAATGAGAACACAATAGTCCAAAACCTATGGGCCACTGCAAAGGCAGTCCTAAGGGGAAAATACATAGCCATCCAAGCCTCACTCAAAAGAATAGAAAAATCTAAAATGCAGTTTTTATATTCTCACCTCAAGAAGCTGGAACAGGAACATAAGAACAGGCCTAATCCAGGCACGAGAAAGCAGTTGATCAAAATTAGAGCAGAGATCACTGAATTAGAAACCAGGAGCAGAGTAGAGCAGATCAACAGAACTAGAAGCTGGTTCTTTGAAAGAATAAATAGAACAGATAAACCACTGGCAAGACTTATTCACAAAAATAGAGAAAGGACCCAAATTAATAAAATAATGAATGAAAAGGGAGAGGTCACAACCAATACCATTGAAATTAGAAGGATCATTAAAAACTTTTATCAGCAGCTTTATGCCAATAAATTAAATCACCTGGAAGAAATTGATGCCTTTCTGGAAACCTATAAACTACCAAGACTGAAACAGGAAGAAATTGATTATTTAAACAAAGCAAATTATTATGAAGAGATTGAAGCAGTGATTAAAAACCTTCTGAAAAACAAGATTCCAGGGCCTGATGGATTCCCCTGGGGAATTCTATCAAACATTCAATGAAGAAATAATACCTATTCTCCTGAAGCTGTTTCAAAAATTAGGAACAGAAGGAAAACTACCAAACTCATTCTATGAGGCCAATATTACCTAGATCCCCAAACCAGGCAAAGATCCCATCAAAAAGGAGAATTACAGACCGATATCCCTGATGAATATGGATGCCAATATTCTCAACAAGATCCTAGCTAATAGGATCCAACAGTACATTAAAAGGATTATCCATCATGACCAAGTGGGATACATCCCTGCGATGCAAGGGTGGTTCAACATTCGCAAATCTAACTGTGTGATAGATCTTATCAACAAGAAAAAATTCAAGAACCATATGATCCTCTCAATAGATGCAGAGAAAGCATTTGACAAAATACAGCATCCTTTCCTGATTAAAACCCTTCAGAGTGTAGGGATAGAGGGTACATACCTCAATCTCATTAAAACCATCTATGATAAGCCTATCATTCTCAATGGGGAAAAGCTGCAAGCCTTCCCCTTAAGATCAGGAACACGACAAGGATGTCCACTCTTGCCATTATTATTCCACATATTACTAGAAGTCCTTGCAACAGCAATCAGGCAACAAAAAGGGATAAAATGCATCCAAATCGGCAAAGAAGAAGTCAAAATGTCTGTCTTCACTGATGACATGATCCTCTATATGGAAAACCCAAAAGACTCCACCCTGAACTACTAGAAGTTATAGAGCGATGCAGTATTGTGGCTGGATACATAATCAATGCTCAGAAATCAGTTGCATGTCTATACACGAACAATGAGACTAAGGAAAGAGAAATTAAGGAATCAATTCCATTTACAATTGCACCAAAAATCATACGTTATCTCGGAATTAACTTAGCCAGAGATGTAAAGGATCTATATTCTAGAAACTACAAATCATTCTTGAATGACATTGATGAAGATACAAAAAGATGGATAAATATTCCATGCTCATGGATCGGAAGAATTAACATAGTTAAAATGTCTATGTTACCCCAGAGCAATCGACACTTTAAATGCCATCCAGATTAACATACCAATGACATTTTTCAAAGAACTGGAACAAACAGCCCTTAAATTGGTGTGAAACCAGAATAGGCCCGCATCACCAAGAAATTGTTGAAAGGGAAAAACAAAGCTGGGGCATCACATTGCAGGATTTCAAGCTGTACTATAAAGCTGTAGTCAGAAAGAGAGCATGTTACTGGCTCAAAAACAGACACATAGACCAATGGAACAGAATAGAGAACCCAGAGATGGACCCTCGGCTCTTTGGACAACTGATCTTTGACAACGCAGGAAAAAACATCCAGTGGGAAAAAAGACAGTCTCTTCAATAAATGGTGCTGGGAAAATTGGACAGCTACATGCAAAAGAATGAAACTTGACCACTCTGTCACACCATACACAAACATAAACTCCAAATGGATGAAAGACCTCAATGTGAGACAGGAATCCATCAAAATCGTAGAGGAGAACATAGGCAGCAACCTCGTTGACGTTGGCCAAAGCACCTTTTTCATGACACATCTCCAAAGGCAAGAGAAGGAAAGTAAAAATGAACTTGTGGGACTTCATCAAAATAAAAAGCTTCTGCACAGCCATGGACGCAGTCAAAAAAACCTAAGAGGCAGCCCACGGAATGGGAGAAGATATTTGTGAATGACACTACAGATAAAAGCCTGGTATCCACGATCTACAAAGAACTTCTCAAACTCAACATACAGGAAACAAATAAATCGAAAAATGGGCGGAAAATATGAACAGACACTTTTCCAATGAGGACATACAAATGGCTAACAAACACATGAGAAAATGTTTAAAATCATTAGCCATCAGGGAAAGTCAAATCAAAACCACCCTGAGATACCAGCTTACGCCAGGTAGAATGGCAAAAATTGACAGGGCAGGAAACAACAAATGTTGGAGAGGATGTGGAGAAAGGGCATCCCTCCTACATTGTTGGTGGGAATGCACGTTGGTACAGCCATATTGGGAAACAGTGTGGAGGTCACTTAAAATGTTAAAAATTGAGCTACCCTATAACCCAGCCATTGCACTACTGGGTATTTACCCCAAAGATACAGACGTAGTGACGAGAAGGGCCATATGCACCCCAATGTTCATAGCAGCATTTTCCACAATAACTAAATTGTGGAAGGAGCCGAGATGCCCTTCAACAGACGACTGGATTAAGAAGATGTGGCCCATATATACAATGGAATATTACTCAGCTATCAAAAAGAACAATTTTTCAACATTTGTTGCAACATGGATGACAGTGGAGGAGATAATGATAAGCGAAATAAGTCAAGCAGTGAAAGACAATTATCATAAGGTTTCACTCATTTAAGGATCATAAGAAGTAGGAAGATCGGTAGGAGAAGGAAAGGAAGAAGAAAGGTGTTTAAACAGGAAGGGGAATGAAGCATGAGACACTATGGACTCTGAGAATCAAACTGAGGGCTTCAGAGGGGAGGGGCGTGGGGGAATGGGATAGTCTGGTGGTGGGTATTAAGGAGGGCATGTATTGCATGGTGCACTGGGTGTTATACGCAAGTAATAACTCATGTTACTTTAAAAAAATGAATAAATAAATTTTAAAAAAAGGAATATTCTCTGTATATTAGTTAGGTCCATCTGGTCCAATGTAACATTCAAAAACTGTGTTTCATTATCGAGTTTCTTACTGGATTACCTATCCATTAATAAAAGTGGGCTGTTAATGTTCTCTACTATTACAGTATTACCATCAATAATTCTCTTTATGCTTCTTCATATTTATGTATTAAGGTCTTCCAATATGTTTGATTGTTACATCCTCTTGTTGGATTGATTCCTTTATCAATATATACTGTCCTTCCCTGTCTGTTTTTTTAGTTTTTGTTTTAAGGTCTATTTTGTCTGATGTATGTATTGCTACCTTATTTTTTTCTTCAATTTGCACAGTGAATACTTTTCCAACCCTTCACTTATAATCTGCATGTGATTTTAGTTCTGAGGTGAGTTTCTCTTAACCACCATAGACGTAGCTCTAGTTGTTTTTTTTTAAATTTAAATTCACTTAGCCAAGGTATAGTACACATCATTGGTTTTTGATATACTGTTCAAGATTCATCAGTTCAGTATAACACCCAATCTATTTGGCCATCCTATGACTTTTGATTGGAGCATTTATGCCATTTACAGTTTTTCCCAAGTTGTTATTTAAATTTAGGCTAATTGAGCAGTGCAATATTAGTTTTACGTGTAGAATTTAGTGATTTCTCATTTACATATAGCACCTGGTGCTCATTGCAACAGTTACCCTCCTTTGTCTTTAAAGATTTATTTGAGAGAGAGAGAAAGAGAGAGAAGAGAGAGAGAGAAAGGAGTAAAGGGGCAGAGGGAGAGGGAGAGAAAGAATCTCTAGCAGGCTCCTCGCCAAGCGTGGAGTCCCATATGGGGCTCAATCTCAGGATCTTGAGATCATGATCTGAGCTGAAATCAAGAGTTGCACTGACTTAACTGATTGAGCCTCCCAGGTGCCCCCAGTTGCCATCCTTAATACCCATCACCTATGTTTTTTTTCAAGTTTTTATTTAAATTCCAGTTAGTTAACATATACTATAATATTAGTTTCAGGTGTAAAATTTATTTTACATTACTTACATGCAGCAAACAGTTCTCATCACAAGCTCCCTCGTTAATATCCATCACACATTTAACCTGTCCCCCTACCCATCTCCCCTCCAGCAACCCTCAGGTTCTTCTCTATAGTTGAGTCTGTTTCTTGGTTAGCTTCTCTTTTTATGCCCCCTGTGTTCATCTGTTTTGTTTCTTAAATTCCACATATGAGTGAGATCTTATAGTATTTGTCTTTCTCTGACTGACTTATTTAGCTCAGCATAATATTCTCTAGCTCCATCCATGTCCTTGCAAATGGCAAGATTTCATTCTTTTTGAAGGCTGAGTAATATTCCATTGCGTGTGTGTCTGTGTGTGTGCACGCACATGTGCGCATATCTATGTGTGTGTGTATATATATATATATATTCCACTTCTTCTCTATCCATTGATCAGTCAATGAGCATTTGTGGTCTTTCCATAATTTGGCTTTTGTTGATAATGCTGCTATAAACATCAAAGTATATGTATCCTTTCAAATGAGTATTTTTGTTTCCTTTGGGTAATTACCCCATAGTGCAATTGCTGGACCATAGGATACTTCTATTTTTAACTTTTTGAGGAAAACCCAAATTGTTTTCCAAAGTGGCTGTACCAGTTTGCATTCCCACCAACAGTGGAAGAGGGTTCCCCTTTCTCCACATCCTCGCCAACACCTATTGTTTCCTGTGCTGTTAATTTTAGCCATTCTGACAGGTGTGAGGTGATATTGTAGTTTTGATTTCTGTTTTTCTGTTGATGAATGATGTTGAGCATCTTTTTATCTGTCTGTTAGCCCTCTGTATATGTTCTTTGGAATAATGTCTATTCATGTCTTCAGTCCATTTCTTACTGGATTATTTGTTTTTTGGATGTTGAATTTTTAAGTTCCTTATTGATTTTGGATACTAATTCTTTATCAGATATGTCATTTGCAAATATCTTCTCCCATTCAGTGGGCTGCCTTTTAGTTTTGTTGATCATTTCCTTTGCTTTGCAGAATGTATTTCATTTGAATAAGACTGTGGCCTAACTTGTCTTTTTATTTGGGATAAATTCCCCGGTCTTGGCATTTTTGTCTAAGTCTCTGTCTTCCTGTATGTGTTAGAAAAGTCAGTTATATCTCCTGTTCCTGAGAGTAATAGTTTTGTGAAGAAGAGGTCATGTAGTGTCCAGGGCCTGGCACTTCAGGGAGCATCACTGGTGCATGCTGTGTGTGCTCAGCTGCTGTGTTTTGGCTTCTCTATCCTTTAGGCCAGTCGTCTGCAGAGACTTTCCTTACTTGCAGCGGGAAGTGCTTGGTCTTTGGCCACAGTGTGGCAAATTCTAAGTAGTTTGCTCTGGTTTGCTTGTTAAATGAGACCTGATACTAATTCCAATAGAACTGAAGCCTTGCAGAACTCTCTGGTCAGGAGACATGATGTGGGCAGGGGTTTCTGCTGGTATTCTGAGGAAGGGTCCCAACATGCTGGGACTGAGGGAAGCTTGACAGAGAAAAGAAGTACTGAGAGTGTGTAGTGGTGTGGGACTTGGTGTAGGCAGGTTAGTCAGTCAGTGTCAGGGCTGAGCTGCTTTCCTGAGGTGGCCATGTGTTTATTCTGAAGGGCATGGGTGGGACATGTTGGTGGCCATATACTTTGTCCCCAGGGAGGCTTCAAGAAGAGGGAATAATCTCCTCCCCGAGTTCCCCAGGCATTCTTTAGATTACTGTTTCCACTTTATCTGCACTGAGGTTGTTTGTTTTTCTTATCTCCAGGAGTAGGGCAACTCCCTCAGGTATCTATTCCAATGAAGCCTGGGGACCTTTAAAATTCCAATCTATAAGCCCCTTGATTGAAAGAATTCATGAAAATCAAATCCTCTCTCTATCCCATCCAATGGCTTTGGAGAAATGTTTTTGAGTGTTTCCCCATGTGCTCTTCCCTCTATAGCCTTTCTCCAGAATCATGGCTCCCTCCCCTCAGTAGCAACCACCATCTGTTTCTCCTCCAAACTATGGCTCTGCACTTCCTATCTTCTTTGATATGGCCTCTTCTTTCCCTTTAGTTGTAGAGCTTGTTCTGTCAGTCTTCAGGTTGATTTCTGAGGTATTTAGAATGATGTGATAGTTATTTCCTTCTGTTCATGGCACAAGATGAGTCTAGGGTCTTCCTACCTCTGTGCCATTTTCTTTCTCTCTCCTGAGAATATTAATTCGGATTGAAATATTTGAGTGACCTATTAGCTTCATGAACATGGATGTCCAAAACTCTCCTCAGCCTTAAGAAATATTCAGTAATTGTTTTTCTTTTTTATTTCTTTTTGTAAATTATGATACATTAGTCACCATACACTACATCATTAGTTTTGATGTAGTGTTCCATGATTCTTTGTTTGCATATAACTCCTGTGCTCCATACAATACGAGCCCTCCTTAATACCCATCAACAGCCTATCCCAAACCCCCAGCCCTCCCCTCTGAAGCCCTCAGTTTGTTTCCCAGAGTCCATAGTCTCTTGTGGTTCATTTCCCCATCTGTTTCCCCCCTTCATTTTTCGCTACCTTCTCCTAGCAATCTCCCTGCTATTCCTTATGTTCCACAAATGAGTGAAATCATATGATAATTGCCTTTCTCTGCTTGACTTATTTCAGTTAGCATAATCTCCTGCAGTCCCGTCCAAGTTGCTGCAAATGTTGGGTAATCATTGTTTCTGATGTCTGAGTAATATTCCATAGTATACAGGGACAACATCTTCTATATCCATTAATCTGTTAAAGGGCAACTCAGCTCCTTCCATGATGTAGCTATTGTGGACAATGCTGTTATGAACATTGGGGTGCATATGGCCCTTCTCTTCACTACGTCTGTATCTTTGGGGTAAACACCCAGTAGTGCAATGGCTGGATCATAGGGTAGCTCAATTTTTTTTTTTTGATGGATTCCTGTCTCACATCCAGGTCATTCATCCATTTGGATTATATCTTTGTGTATGGTGTGAGAGAGTGGTCAAGTTTCATTCTTCTGTATACAGCTGTCCAGCTTTCCATCACCATATATTGAAGAGACTGTATTTTTTCCATTGGGTGTTTTCTCCTGCTTTGTCAAAGTTTAGCTGCCCATAGAGCCAAGGGTCCATATCTGGGTTCCCTATTCTGTTCCATTGGTCTATGTGTCTGTTTTTGTGCTAGTACCATGATGTCTTTCTGATCACAGCTTTGTAGTATAGCTTGAAATCTGGCAACATTATGCCCCCAGCTTTGTTTTTCCTTTTCAACAATTCCTTGGGAATTCGGGGCCTTTTCTGGTTCCGCACCAATTTAAGGGCTGTTTGTTCCAGTTCTTTGAAAAATGTCATTGGTATTTTGATTGGGATGGCATTGAAAGTGTAGATTGTTCTGGGTAGCATGGACTCTTTAACTGTTTATTCTTCCGATCCATGAGCATGGAATATTTTTCCATCTTTTTGTGTCTTCTTCAATGTCATTCAAGAGTGATTTGTAGTTTCTAGAATATAGACCCTTTACATCTCTGGTTATGTTCATTCTGAGGTAACGTATGATATTTGGTGCTATTGTAAATGGAATGAATTCCCTAATTTCTCTTTCTTCAGTCTCATTGTTCGTGTATAGAAATGTAACTGATTTCTGAGCATTGATTTTGTATCCCGCCACATTACTGAATTGCTCTATAACTTCTAGATGTTTGGGGGTGGAGTCTTTTGGGTTTTCCATATAAAGTATCATGCCATCTGTGAAGAGAGACAGTGTGACCTCTTCTTTGTCTATTTGGATACCTTTTATCCCTTTTTTGTTGTCTGATTGCTGTTGCAAGAACTTCTAGTACTATGTTGAATAGTAATGCCGAGAGTGGGCATCCTTGTCGTGTTCCTGATCTTAAGGGAAAGGCTTCCAGCTTTTCCCCATTGAGAGTGATATTTGCTGTAGGCTTTTTATAGATGGTTTTTATCAGACTGAGGAATGTACCCTCTATCCCTACACTCTGAAGGGTTTTAATCAGGAAAGGATGCTGCATTTTGTCAAATGCTTTTTCTGCATCTATTGAGAGGATCATATGATTCTTGACTTTTTTATTGTTGATATAATCTATTACACTGATAGATTTGCGAATTTTGAACCATCCTTGCATCCCAGGGATGAATCCGACTTGGTCATGATGGATAATCCTTTTAATGTACTGTTGGATCCTATTATCTAGGAAATTGTTGAGAATTTTGGCATCCATATTCATCAGGGATATCGGTCTGTAATTCTCCTTTTTGATGGGGTCTTTGCCTGGTTTGGGGATCAAGGTAATATTGGCCTCATAGAATGAGTTTGGTAGATTTCCTTCTGTTTTTATTTTGTGAAACAGCTTTAGGAGAATAGATATTAATTCTTCTTTGAATGTTTGGTTGAATTCCCTGGGGAATCCATCATGCCCTGGAGTTTTCTCTTTTGGAAGGTTTTTAATCAGTGCTTCAATCTCTTCATAACTAATTGGTCTGTTTAAAAAATCAAATTCTTCCTGTTTCAGTCTTGGTAGTTTATAGGTTTCCAGGAAGGCCTCCATCTCTTCCAGGTTGCTTAATTTATTGGCATAAAGCTGTTGATAAAAGTTATTATGATCCTTCCTATTTCATTGGTTTTGGTAGTGCCCTCTCCCTTTTCATTCATAATTTTATTAATTTGGGTGTTTTCCCTCTTCTTTCGGGTAACTCTTGCCAGTGGCTTATCTATTTTATTTATTCTTTCAAAGAACCAGCTTCTAGTTCTGTGGATCTGCTCTAATGTGCTCCTGGTTTCTAATTCATTGATTTCTGCTCTAATCTTGATCATTTGCCTTCTCCTGCATGGATAAGGCCTATTCTTCTGTTGCTGTTCCAGCTTTTTGAGGTGAGAATATAAAAACTGCATTTTAGATTTTTCTATTGTTTTGAGTGAGGCCTGGATGGCTATGTATTTTCCCCTTAGGACTGCCTTTGCAGTGTCCCATAGGTTTGGATCATTTTGTTTTCATTCTTGTTGGTCTCCATAAAATGTTTAAATTGATTTTTGATTTCCTGGTTTATCAGATCATTCTTGAGCAGGATGGTTCTTACTTTGCAAGTGTTTGAGTTTCTTCCAAATTTTTCCTTGTGATTGAGTTCCAGTGTCAAAGCATTGTGGTCTGAGAATATGCAGGGAACAATCTCAGTCTTTTGGTATCGTTTGAGACCTGTTTTGTCACCCACTATGTGGTCTATTCTGGAGAATGTTCCATGTGCATTCGGAAATGTTGAGTGTTTTGTTGTTCTGGGGTGTGGTATTCTATATATATCTATGAGGTCCATCTGGTTCAGTATGTCATTCAAAGCTCTTGTTTCTTTGTTGATTTTTGGCTTAGGTGATCTGTCTGTTGGTGAGAGTGGAGTGTTGAGGTCCCCTACTATTAACATATTATCATCTATATGTCTCTTTATTCTAGTTAAGAGTTGGCTTGTGTATCTTGCTGCTCCCCTGTTGGGGGCATAGATATTTATAATTGTCACATCCATTTGTTGGATACATCCTTTAAGAATAATACAGTGTCCTTCTGTATCTCTGATTACAGTCTTTAGTTTAAAATTTAATCTTTCTGTTATGAGAGTTGCTACCCCAGCTTTCTTTTGAGGTCCATTGGCTGGGAAAATGGTATTCCATCCCTTCAGTTTCAGTCTGGATGGATCTTTAGGTTCAAGATGAGTCTCTTGTAGACAGCAAATGGATGTGTCATGTCTTTTTATCCAATCTGCATCCCAGTGGTGTTTTATGGGAGTATTTAGGCCTTTCATATTGGGAGTGATTATTGAGAGATATGATTTTAACGATGTCATGCTGCCTGTGAAGTCTTTGTTTCTATAGATTGTAAATTTCTGCTCTGTATCTCTCTTTGGGCCTTTGTACTTTTATAGAACCCCCCTTAATATCTCATGTAGGGCTGGTTTGGTGTTTACGAATTCCTTCAGTTTCTGCTGATCCTGGAAGATCCTAATCTCTCCATCAATTCTGAATGACAACCTTGCTGGATAAAGGACCCTTGGCTGCATGATCTTCTCAGACAGAGCTTTGAAAATACCCTGCCAACCTTTCCTAGCTTGCCAGGTCTCTGATGACAGTTCTGATATTATTCTGATATTTTCCCTCTATACATCAGGATTTTCTTCCCCCGGCCCCTTTCAATACTGTATCCTTGGATCTAATATTTACGAATTGCACTATGATATGACGTGGTGTAAGTCTGTTGTCATTGACCTTGGGAGAGGTCCTCTCTGCCTCTTGGACACAATTTCTTATTTCCTTTGCCAGACCCGGGAAGTTCTCAGCCACAGTTTGTTCAAATATCTCTTCTAGACCTCTTTCTCCACCCCCTCAGGGATACCGATGATTCTGACATTGGAACATTTCATTGAGTCAGTAATCTCCGATAATCTACATTCTTGAGATTTGATTTTTTTGAGCCAAGTTTCTGTTTTAACTTTCTCCTCTACCATCCCATCCTCCATTTCATTAATTCGTTCTTCTGTCTCATTACCCTGTCTGTCAGAGTGTCTAGTTTAAACTGAATTGATTCATAGCATTTTTAATTTCTGCCAGATTCGCTCTCACTTCCACCCTTAGATTTCTATATTCTCATTAATATTTCATTAATATTTTTTCAAGCCTTCACATCATCTTGACCATTGATACTCTGAACTCCATTTCTGACAATTTGGTTATATCCATATCCATCAGTTCTATGGCAGAGGCCACAGACTCATTATCTTTTCTTTGCTAGCAGCGAATGATGAGGAGGAGTTGTGGGGATGCCCAAATCCAAATTATTGACCAGGATCCAGGCAGTGTGCACTTGTTTTATAGGGACCTTAAGGATGTGAGTTTCTTGATTTTTCAGTCTGCCTTCTGGGGGACGGGCCTGCTGCGCTGATACTCAGGCAACCCTGTTTGGGTAGAGTCTCCCTGTCCCCTGTGAGGGGGGATGGGGATTGGCACAATGTGAGCTGGTATTTCTTTTCTTTTGTTCTCTGGGAGCTTTCCCTTGCAGTTTTCTGTGACTCTTCTGAGAGTCAGAGCAGCAATGGCCGTATCCTAGCCTCTGTCACAGAACAGAGAGTTCACAGTCGCCTGTCTACTTAGATCTCTTGGCCACTTAAATTCTGTTTCTGTCGGTGCTGCCAAAAACCATTCAGCATCCTGGGTTGTGCGCCCCACAGCCACTCTCCCATCCCTCACTTCCAGGGCAGCACATCTTTGTCTTTTGTGCTTTTAACACTGCCAGCCACCCCCAGGTTCCACACGCACTCCCGAGTTCCCTGTTTCAGTGTGTTTCGTGCATGGTCCGGATTGCCGATTTTCAGTTTGGACACGCGCACGCTCCGGAGCTCCCAGTTTTAGTCAGGTTCCAATGAGTGCTCTGGAGCTCCAGTTTTCAGTCTGGTCACACGTGCATTCCCAGGCTCATTGTCTCAGTGGGCTTTCTCCTGGGTGCCAGTCAGGGAGTCTGGCCACCTCCCCTGTGCAGGTGGCTACTACTTCCGGTGCCTGAGTGCGTGGGCTCCCTTCCCCTCCCATTTATCTTCTGACATCTGTGCAGGGATTCAAAGCTCCCCACTTCATACCTCAATACTCAGCACTGGAAATGTCCGTTTGTTGAGATCCAGATGTATCTTCCTGCATGTCAGGCTGATTTCATGTGTGTTCAGGATGGTCTGGTAAATATCCAGCTCCACCTAGGAGACCAGCTGAAAAAGGGGTCCCCTACACCTCTGCCATCTTATCTCTCTACTGCCTTGTTTACCCTGGCCATCAGGCCATCCAGTTTTGACTACATTTGATTCATAGCATTCTTAATTTCCACCAGATTTTCTCATATTTCCACCCTTAGAGATTCTATATTTTCATTAATTTTTTTTCAAGACTACACATCATCTTGACCATTGTTACTCTGAAATCCATTTCTGACAATTTGGTTATACCCATATCCATCAGTCCCTTGGCAGAGGCCACAGTCCCTATTTCTTTCCTTTGTTGGGGGTTCCTCCCCATTGTCATTCTGATAAGGTGTGTTTGTGGGGATGCATAGAGCCCAAATTATTGACCAGGATCCAAGCAAGATGCACTTGTTTTATCGGGACCTTAGGGATGTGGGCTTCTTGATTTTTCAGCCTGCGTTCTGGGGGAGGGGCCTGCCATGCTGATACTCAGGAATACTGTTTGGGTAGAGTTGCCCTGTCCCCTGTGGTGGTGATGGGCACAATGAGAACTGGTTTTTTGGGGCTTTTGTTCTCCGGCAGTTTTCCCTGGTGGCTTTCTTTGACTCTCAAGGGGTCAGAGTGGCAGTGACCATATCCAAGCCTCTGTCTTAGAACAGAGAGATCGCAGTCTGCTCTTCACTGAGCTCTCCTGGCCACTTTAGCTCCATTTCTGTTGGTGCTGCTAAAACCCCCACTGTATCCCAAGTTCTGCACCCTACAGCCATTCTATCAGTCCTTGCTCCATGGGCTGGCACATCTCTTTGCCCTTTGTGTTCTAACCATGCCAGGTGCCCCCAGTTCCCCTGCGCGCTCCTGAACCCCTGGTTTCAGTCTGGTTCATGCGCACACTCTGAAGCTCCAGTTTTCAGTCTGCTTTGTGCACGCTCTGAGCTCCCATTTCAGTCTGGTTCATGGGTGTCCTCTGGAGCTCCCAGTTTCAGCCTGGTTCACATACTTCCGAGCTCTCAGTTTCATTCTGGTTCGCAAGCATGTTCCTGAACTCTGGGTTTCAGTCTGGTTTCTCAATGGCTACTGGTCTGTGAGTCCAGCCTGCTCCGCAGGACAGGAGGCTACTGCTTCCCAGCACCCGAGCACAGCAGCTCCCTCCCCCTTTCATTTATCTTCAGATATCTGTGCACAGATTCCCAGCTCCCTGCTTCATACCTCGGTACCCAGTGTCGGAGATAGTCGTTTATAGAGATCCAGATGTATCTTCCTACTTATCACTGATTTCGTAGGTGTTCAGGATGGTCTGGTAGATATCCAGCTCAATTCAAAGGACCAGCTGAAATACGGTCACCTACTCCTCCACCATCTTTTTCTCCCCCAGGCCACTACTTTCAAGAACATGAGACATAGTTGACCTTTCTAATACATAGGAACAAACACACAGAGTTAGACAAGATGAAGAGACAAAGGAATATATCCCAAATGAAGGAATAGGAGAAAACCACAGCAGAAGAGCTAAATGAAATGGAGATAGGCAATATGTGTTATAAAAAAAGTCAAAGTAATGATCATAAGGATATTCACTAGACTTGAGAAAAGAGTTGAGGATCTCAGTGAGACCTTCAACAAAGAGAAAGAAAAATAGAAAAAAATTCACTCAGAGGTGAAGATCTCAATTACTACAATAATAATAATAATAATAATAATAATAATAATAATAATAATAATACCTGAAGGGATTCAGTAGCAGATTAGAGGATGCAGATAAATGAATCAGTAACCTGGAAAACAGAGTAATGGACAGCAACTAAGCTGAACAGCAGAAAGTCAGAATAATACAAAAAAAAAAAAAAGAATAGGCAAAGAGAACTCAACAACATCATAAAGTGTAATAAAATTTGCATTATACAGATTGAAAAGAAAAAGAGAGGAAGAAGGGCAGTAACTTATTTGAAGAAAAAGTAGATGAAATCTTTTCCTAATCCAGAAAAGGAAACAAACATCCAGATCTAGGAGTCAAAGAGCCCCCAGTAAATCAGCCCAAGGAGGTTCACACCAAGACACATAATTAAAAAGTAGTGACAAGAAGAATATTTTTAAAGAAGTAAGAGAAAAGAAATAAGTTACATAAAGGAAGCCACTGTAAAGCTATCAGGTGATATCTCAGCAGAAACTTTACAGGCCAGAAAAGAATGACATAATATATACAAAGTGCTGGGGGGAAAACAAAACAAAACAAAACAAAACAACAACAACAACAAAAAACAAACAAACAAAAACAAACCCTCACAACGAAGAATACTCCATCTCTCAACATTATCATTCAGAATAAAAGACAAAATAAAACAATTATCAGGTCTTGGAGGAAAGATGGTGGAGGAGTAGTTGATCCTACAACTGTTACCCTGAATTTACGTGGTTATCTACCAAACCATTCTGAACATTGACGACATCAGCCTAAGATGTAAGAATATATATCTGGATCTCTACAAACAGAATATCTCCAGCCTAGAAGTATGAAGCATGGAGTTGTGATTCTGCAGGCAGATATCAGAGGATAAACAGAAGGGGGAGGAAGCAGCCATATGCTGGTATTGGGAAGGTGAAATAACACCAGATCCCAAAAAGTCCTGTGCTGGAGACCAGGCACAGACTCACAGACCAGTAGCAGCAGAGAAAGGACTTTTGTCCAGCCCCTCACAGGATCCAGGAGCTGTGGGTGAGCACGTGGGAACTGGGGTTGCCTCATGGTTTTAGAAGCACAAAAGGCAGAGTCCCGCCCGGCCCTGGGATCCACCTCTGGTTGTGTTGCTGAGTGATGCACAACCAGTGAGGCAGTGGTTTTTAGCAGCACAGAAAGAAACAAAGACTATATAGTCCAGGAGAGCTCAGTGAAGAGCAGACTAGAATTTCTCTATTCAGAGACAGAGGTATGGACTTCTGCTCTCTCAGAGGAAACACAGAAAATTGCCATGAAAAGCTGCCAGAGAACAGAAGCCTAAAAAAACGGTTTTCACTGAGCCCACAACCCCCAAAAAGGGTCTGAGTAACAGAGAGGCAGGACCCCCCCACACACAGAACAAGCTGGAAGAAAAAGAGGACAACAACCTTAAGGTCCCTATGAAACAGGTACATTTTTCTTGGCTCTTGGTTAATATTTTGGACTTTGTACATTCCCTCAACCACCTCACAACAAAATGACTAAGAGGAGAAATGCCAAACAAAGAAAAGAATCACAGACTGTGGCTTTTGCCACAGACCTAATGGATATGGATATAAACAAGATGTCAGAAGTAGACTTCAGAGTAATAACTACGAAGTCGATATCTAGGCTTGAGAAAAATATTAATGATGATATAGAATCCCTAAGGGCAGAAATGATATCTAATAAGGATGAACTTAGAAATGCTATGAATGAAATGCAGTCTAAACAGGATACTGTAACTGCCAAGGTAAATGAGGCAGAAGAATGAATAAGTGAGATAGAAAACAAGATGATAGAAAAGAAGGAAACTGGAAAAGGCCCCGAATCACCAAGGAACTGTTGAAAAGGAAAAACAAAGCTGGGGGCATCACAATGCCAGATTTCAAGTTGTATTACAAAGCTGTGATCACAAAGACAGCATGGTACTGGCACAAAAACAGACACACAGACCAATAGAACAGAATAGAGAACCCAGAAATGGACCCTCGGCTCTTTGGGCAACTAATCTTTGATAAAACAGGAAAAAACATCCGGTGGAAAAAAGACCGTCTCTTCAATAAATGGTGTTGGGAAAATTGGACAGCTACATGCAAAAGAATGAGACTTGACCACTCTCTCACACCATACACAAAGATAAACTCCAAATGGATGAAAGACCTCAATGTGAGTCAGGAATCCATCAAAATCCTGGAGGACAACATAGGCAACAACCTCTATGACATTGGCCAAAGCAACCTTTTTCATGACACATCTCCAAAGGCAAGAGAAACAAAAGATAAAATGAATTTGTGGGACTTCATCAAAATAAAAAGCTTCTGCACAGCCAAGGAAACAGCCAAAAAAAACTAAGAGGCAGCCCACAGAATGGGAGAATATATTTGCAAATGATGCTACAGATAAAAGACTGGTATCCAAGATCTACAAAGAAATTCTCAAACTCCATACAGGAGAAAAAAATAAACAAATCATAAAATGGGCAGAAGATATGAACAGACACTTTTCCAATGAGCACATACAAATGGCTATCAGACACACGAAAAAATGCTCAGAATCTTTAGCCATCAGGGAAATTCAAATCAAAACCACACTATGATACCACCTAATGCCAGTTAGAATGGCAAAAATCAACAAGGCAGGAAACAGCAATTGCTGGAGAGGATGTGGAGAAAGGGGATCCCTCCTACATTGTTGGTGGGAATGCAGGTTGGTTCACCCACTCTGGAAAACAGTGTTGAGGTCCCTTAAAAAGTTAAAAATTGAGCTACCCTACGACCCAGCCATTGCACTACTGGGTATTTACTCCAAAGATACAGACGTAGTGAAGAGAAGGGCCATATGCACCCTAATGTTCATAGCAGCATTATCCACAATAGCTAAATCGTGGAAGGAACCGAGATGCCCTTCAACAGATGACTGGATTAAAAAGCTGTGGTCCATATATACAATGGAATATTACTCAGCTATCAGAAAGAATGAGTTCTCAACATTTCCTGCAACATGGATGGCACTGGAGGAGATAATGCTAAGTGAAATAAGTCAAGCAGAGAAAGACAATTATCATATGATTTCTCTCATCTATGGAACATAAGTACTAGGAAGATGGGTATGGGAAGAAAGGGATAAAGAAAGGGGGGTAATCAGAAGGGGGAGTGAAGCATGGGAGACTCTGGACTCTGAGAAACAAACTGAGGGCTTCAGAGGGGAGGGGGTGGGGGAATGGGATAGACTGGTGATGGGTAGTAAGGAGGGCAGGTATTGCATGGTGCACTGAGTGTTATACGCAACTAATGAATCATTGAACCTTGCATCAGAAACTAGGGATGTACTGTATGGTGAGCAACATAATGTAATAAAAAAACATTAAAAAAAAAGAAAAGAAGGAAACCAAGGAGGCCTGGGAAAAACAGCTTAAAGCCCAAGACATCAGACTGAGAAAGATTAATGATATCATGAAACATTCCAATGTCAAAAATATTGGGATTCCTGAGGGGGTGGAGAGAGAGAGAAGTCTAGAAGATATATTTGAGCAAATCATAGATGAGAACTTCCCTAATCTGAAGAATGAAACACATTTGAGTCCAAGAAGCAGAGAGGAACCCTCCTAAGATCAATGAGAACCGACTGACGCTCAGACACATAATAGTACAATTCAAAAATCTTAGATCCACGGAAACAATCCTGAAAGTGGCAAGGGGGAAGAGATTTCTTATGTCCAGAGGGAGGAATATCAGAATAACGTCAGACCTTTCCACATAGACTTGGCATGCCAGAAAGGGCTAACAAGAAATACTCAGGGTACAAATGAGAAGCACATGCAGCCAAATATACTTTATCCAGCAAGGTTGTCATTCAGAATGGATGGAGAGAAAAGGAGCTTCCAAGACCGGCAGAAACTGAAAGCATATGTGACCACCAAGCCAGCCCTGCAAGAAATATTAAGGAGGGTTCTATAAAAGTAGAATGACCCCCAGGGTAATACAGACAAGAATGTTACAGAGACAATCTATAGAAAAGAGGACTTCATAGGCTACATGACAAACTTAAAATCATACCTCTCAATAATCACTCTCAACGTGAATAGCCTAAATGCTCCCATGAAACGCCACAGGGTTTCAGATTGGATAAAAAAACACATGACCCTTCCATATGCTGTCTACAAGTGACTCATTTTGAACCTATGGTAAATCCATACTGAAAATAAAGGGATGGAGAACCATTTTTCATGCTAATGGACCTCAAAAGAAAGCTGGGGTAGCAATTCTCATATCAGAAAAATTAGATTTTAAGCTAAAGACTGTAGTTAGAGATACATAAAGACACTATATTATTCCTAAAGGGTGTATCCAACAAGAAGATCTAACAATTATAAATACCTATGCCCCCAACATGGAAGCAGCCAACTACATAAGCCAACTGTTAACCAAAATAAAGAAACATCTTGACAATACTTTAATAGTAGGAGATCTCAACACTCCACCCTCTGCAATAGATCAATCATCTAAGCAGAAAATCAACAAAGAAACAAAAACATTGAAGGGCACACTGAACCAGATGGACCTCATAGATATATAGAGAACATTCCACCCTAAAACAACCGAATGCTCATTCTTCTAGAACACATGGAACTTTCTCCAGCATAGACCACGTACTGGGTCACAAATCAGGTCTCAACCAATACCAAAAGACTGAGATTATTCCTTGCATATTCTCAGACCACAGGGCATGATCTCGGTGTTCTGGGATCAAGCCCCACATCAGGCTCCTCTGCTGGGAGCCTGCTTCTTTCTCTCCCACTCCCCCTGCTTGTGTTCCCTCTCTCACTGGCTGTCTCTCTCTGTCAAATAAATAAATAAAAAATCTTAAAAAAAGAAGACGTTGTCCATATATACAATGGAATATTATTCAGCCATCAGAAAGAATGATTACCCAACATTTGCAGCAACATGGACGGGACTGGAGGAGATTATGCTAAGTGAAATAAGTCAAGCAGAGAAAGACAATTATCATATGGTTTCACTCATTTATGGAACAAAAGAAATAGCAGGAAGATCAGTAGGAGAAGGAAGGGAGAATGGGGGGGTAAACAGAAGGGGGAGTGAAGGATGAGAGACTATGGACTCTGGGAAACAAACTGAGGGCTTCATAGGGGAGGGGGCTGGGGGACTGGGATAAGCTTGTGATGGGTATTAAGGAGGCCATGTATTGCATGGAGCACTGGGTGTTACATGCAAATAATGAATCATGGAACACTACATCAAAAACTAACGATGTAATGTTTGGTGACTAACATAACATAATAAAAATTATTATTAAATAATTATTCATAAATATTTATGCACCCACAATGGGAATAACTAAATATATGAAGAAATTATTAATAAACATAGAGAAGATATTGACCAAAATACAATAATAGTAGAGGAATAGGAAAAGATATTTGCAAATGGCATATCAGAACTTATAAATCTCAACACCCTAAAAATGAATAATAAAATTAGAAATGGTAGGAAGACGTGGGTAACTCTTTCCAAAGAAGACATGCCGATGGCCAACAGACACATGAAAATATGCTTAATACCCCTTATCATCAGGGAAATGTAAATCAAAAATACAATGAGGTATATTACCTCACACCTGTCAGAATGGCTAAAATCAACATGAGAAACAAGAGGTGTGGGCAAGAATGTGGGGGAGGGGGAAGGGGAAGTGTCTTGCACTGTTGTGGGAATGCAAACTGGTGCAGCCCCTCTGGAAAACAGTATGGAGTTTCCTCAAAAAGTTAAAAATATAAATGCCCTACAATCCAGTAATTGCACCACTAGGTATTTACCCAAAGGATATAAAAATACTAATTCAAAGGATTACATGGAGCCTGATGTCTATAGCTTCATTATCAATAAGAAACAAATTGTGGAAAGACCTCAAATGTCCAACCACTGATGAATGGATGAAGAAGATTCGATATTCTTCTTCTTTTTAAATCCGTCTGACAAGTCTATACCTTTTGACTGGAGAAGTCAATCTATTTACATTTGTATTAATTATTGATAGAATAAGGACTCGTATTAATTATTGATAGATATTGATATTGATGTGTCTGTTAGCCATTTGTATGTCCTCATTGGAAAAGTGTCTGTTCATATCTTCTGCCCATTTTATGACTTGTTGGAATCATCTTTTTTAAAAAAAATTTACCTGGTGTATATACAGTGCAATATTGGTTTCTGGAGGAGTAGAATGCAGTGATTCATCACTTACATACAAAACCCAGTGCTCATCATAAAGCCCTCTTTAATACCCATCACCCATATAGTCCATCACCCACCCACCTGCCTTTGAAAACACTCAGTTTTTTCTCTATCCCTAAGAGTCTCTTATGATTTTTCCCTCTCTCTTTTTTCCCCTGCTTTCCCTCTTTTTTTTTCTTAAATTCCACATATGAGTGGGATCATATGGTATTTGTCTTTCTTTTACTGTCTTCTTTCACTTAGTATAATAAACTCTAACTCTATCCATATTGATGCAAATGACAAAATTTTGGTTTTTTTGATGGTTGAGTAATATACCACTGTATTTATATACCACATCTTCTTTATCCATTCATCAATTGTTGGACTTTTGGGCTCTCTCCACAGTTTGGCTATTGTTGATAATGCTGTTGTAAACATCAGGGTATATGTATCCCTTCAAGTCTGTATTTTTGTATCCTTTGGTTATATGCCTAGTAGTACAATTGCTGGATCATAAGGTAATTCTTTTTTTAAAAATTTGGGGAAGCTCCAAACTGTTCTCCAAAGTGGCTTTACCAATTTGCATTCCAACCGACAGTGCAAGATGGTTCCTCTTTCTCTACATCCTTGCCAACACCTGTTGTTTCTTGTGTTGTTAATTGTAGCCATTCTGACATGTGTGAGGTGGTATCTCACCTTGGTTTTGATTTGTATTTCCCTGATGATGAGTGATGTCGAGGATCTATTCATGTGTCTGTAAGCCATCTGAATATTTTCTTTGGAAAAGAGCTACTCATGTCTTCTGCCCATTTATTAACTGGTTTATTGGTTTTTTTCAGTGTTCAGTTTTATAAATTCTTTATAGATTTTGGATACTAACCCTTTATCAGATACCTTGATTGCATATATCTTCTCCCACTCCACAGGCTGCTGTTTAGTTTTGTTGATTGTTGCCTCTGCTGTGCAGATGATTTTATCTTGATGAAGTCCCAGTAGTTCATTTTTGCTCTTGTTTCCATGTCTAGTAAGAATTTGCTACAGCTGAGGTCAAAGAGATTTCTGTATGTGTTCTCCTCTAGGATTTTGATGGTTTCTTGTCTCATATTTCAGTTTTTCATCCATTTTGAATTTATTTTTGTGTATGGTGTAAGGAAGTGGTCCAGTTTCATTCTTCTGCATGTGGCTGTCCAATTTTCCCAAGACCATTTGTTGAAGAGATCTTTTTTCCATTGTATATTCTTTCCTTCTTTGTTAAAGATTAATTGACCATATCATTGCAGGTCCATTTCTGGGTTTTCTATTCTTTTTCTTAAGATTTTATTTATTTATTTTAAAGAGAGAGAGAGAGAATGTGTGAGCAGCAAGAGGGGAGGGGGCAGAAGGGGATGGAGAAAGAATCTGAAGCAGATTCTGCACTGAGCATGGAGTCTGACTTGGGGTTCAATCTCACAACTGTGAGATCATGACCTAAGCCAAAACCAAGAGTTGGATGCTTAACCAGCTGAGCCACCAGGCACCCATTGGGCTCTGTATGCTGTTCCATTGATTTATGTGTCTGTTTTTGTGCCAGTACCCTACTGTGTTGATGACTTGAGCTTTGTAATGTAGCTTGAAATCCAGAATTGTGATGCTTTCAGTTTTGTTTTCTTTCTTTCTTTCTTTCTTTCTTTCTTTCTTTCTTTCTTTCTTTCTTTCTTTCTTTCTTTCTTCCTTCCTCTTTTTTTTTTCTTTTTCTTTTTCCAAATTGCTTTGGCTACTCAGGGTCTTTTGTGGTTCCATACAAATTGCAGGATTGATTGTTCTAGCTCTGTGAGAACTGCTGGTGGTTTTTAGATACAGGTTGCATTAAATGTGTGAATTGCTTTGGGTAGTATAGACATTTTACCGATGTTTGTTCTTCCAATCCACGAGCATGGAATTCTTGTTCATGAAAGAAATTTTTAATTTCTTTCATATGTGTCCTATAGTTTTCAGACTACATGTCTTTTACCTCTTACATAGGTTTATTCTGAGGTATGCTATTGCTTTTGGTGCACTCGCAAGTGGGATTGATTCTTTGATTTCTCTTTCTTCTGCTTCTGCATTATTGGTGTATAGAAAAGAACTGATTTTTGTGCATTGATTTTATATCCTGCAACTTTGATGAATTCATGTCTTAGTTCTAGCAAATTTTTGGTGGAGTCTTGTGGGTTTTCTACATAGAGTAATATTTTGTCTGCAAAAAGTGAAAGTTTGACTTCCTCCTTGCTGATTTAGATACTTTTTATTTCTTTTCATTGTCTGATTGCTGAGGCTAAGACTTCCAGTACTGTGTTAAATAGTAATGATGAGAGTGGGCATTCTTTTTCCTGAGTGTAACAAAAGTCTCTCAGTGTTTCCCCATTGAGGATATTACCTGTAGTTCTTTCATATATGGCCCTTATGATATTAGAGGTATATCCCATCTATCCCTACTTTGTTGAGGGTTTTTATCATGAATGGATACTGTATTTTGTCAAATGTGTTTTCTGCAACTCTTGAGAAGATCCTAATCTTTTCTCTTATTAATGTGGTGTATCACATTGATTTATTTGTGCATATTGAATCACCCCTGCAGCCAGGAAGAAATCCCACTACATCATGGTGAATAATTCTTTTAATGTCCTGTTGGATTCAATTAGCTTGTATTTTATTGAGAATTTTCCCACCCATTTTCATCAGGGATACTGGACTGTAATTCTCCTTTTAGTGGGTTCTTTGTCTCATTTTCAAATCAAGGTAATGCTGGCTTCATAGAATGAGTGTGGAAGTTTCCCTTCCATTTCTATTTTTTTTTTTTGGAACAGTTTGAGACAATAAGTATTAACTCTTCTTTAAATGTCTCATTGAATTACCTGGAAATCCATCTGGCTCTGGACTTATTTGTTGGGAGATTTTTTGATTACTAATTCATTTTTATTTGCTGGATATGGATCTGTTCAATTTTTCTGTTTCTTCCTGTTTCAGTTTTGGTAGTTTGTAGGTTTCTAGGAATTTGTCCATTATCTTCCAGGTTCACCAAGTTGTTGGCAGCTATTTTCTTATAGTATTCTCTCTCTCTTTTTTTAGATTTTTATTTTTGTTAATTTCTTAAATTATATTCAATTATTCAACATATAGTACATCATTAGTTTTTGATATAATGTTCAATGATTCATTAGTTGAATACAACACACAGTGCTCATCATATCATGTGCCCTCTTTAATTCCCATCACCCAGTTACCCCGTCCCCCCACCCACCTCCCTTTCTGCAATCCTCAGTTTGTTTCCCGGTGTCAAGAGTCTCATATAGTTTGTCTCCCTCTCTGATTTCTTCTCATTCAGTTTTCCCTCCCTTCCCCTATTGTCCTCTGCACTATTCCTTATGTTCCACATATGAGTGAAACCGTATGATAATTGTCTTTCTCTTGCTTGTCTTATTTCACTTAGCATAATGCCCTCCAGTTCCATACATTTCAGTGCAAATGGTGGATATTAATCCTTTCTGATGGTTGAGTAATATTCCATTTTATAAATGTACCACATCTTCTTTATCCATTCTTCTGTTGTAAGGCTTCTCATTTCCTTCCACAGTTAGGCTGTTGTGGACAATTCTGCTAAGAATATTGGGCTGCATGTGCCCCTTCTTTATACTACATCTGTATCTTTGCTTTATACTTTATGGTTACCAGAGAGATTATATAACAACCTGAAGTTATGATATTCTATTTTTAATTAAGCCCAACTGAACTTCAGTTGAGGACAACTGTAGCTCAATCCTCCCCCACTTATGTTATTAATATTATGAATTATATTAGCATAGATTTTTACACATTTGTCTTTTAGATCTTGTAGATGATAAGAATTGTATATATGAATGAAAATTACAAATTACTGTTTTTTTTTCAAACTTAACAAGAGATCTTTGTATCTTCACATGGCCATGAGTTATTCTCTAGAATCCTTTGATTTCAATCTAAAAGACTCCTTTTAGCATTTCTTATGGAGCAGTGCTAGTGCTTGTAAAATTCCTTAGCTTTTGGTTATTTCAGAATATCTATTTTTCCCACGCTTTTTAAAAAAATATTTAATTTATTTATTTTAGAGACAGAGAGAGAGCATGGGGAGGGACAGAGGGAGGAAGAGAGAATTTCAAACAGACTCTGAGCCACGTGTAGAGCCCAATGCAGGCCTTGATCACATGACCTCGAGATCACAACCCAAGCCAAAACCAAGAGCTGGATGCTCAACCAACTGAGGCACCCAAGCACCCTTCTCCCACACTTTTGAAGGACAGTTTATGGAATAAAGTTGACAGTATTTTTTAATTCAGTACTTTGAATATATCATTCCACTGACTTCTGGCTACCAAGTTTTAAGCTGAAAAAGTCACTGACATTTTTGGAAACTCCTGGGTGGCTCAGTCAGTTAGGCATCTGACTCTTCATTTTTTTTAATAATAATATTTTTTATTTTATTATGTTAGTCACCATACATACATCCCTAGTTTTTTATGGAAAGTTCCATGATTCATTGCTTGCGTATAACACCCACTGCACCATGCCATATGTGCCCTCCTTAATGCCCATCACCAGCCTATCCCATTCCCCCCCTGAAGCCCTCAGTTTGTGTCCCAGTGTCCATAGTCTCTCAAAGCTTATAAAATTTATCCTAGTATCAGTTGAAAAGAATATCTTCAGCTTGAATTCCTATCATGAAAGACAGTACAGTATTCTCTATTTTCAGGATCTGTAATTCACAAATATGAACACTTGGAGGACATCCTCTTCATTATTCTTACTTTTCTTCCAGCCTTCATCTTTCACCTTAACTTAGCTGCTCTGACTTCATTTTGGCTTAGGTCATGATCTAAGGGTCGTGAGATGGAGCCCTGGATTACGCTCCACACTCGGCATGGAGAGCATGGAGTTCTCTCCATCTCTCTCTGCTCTTCCCCTCGTGCTCTCTCTCAAATAAATAAATAAATCTTTTTAAAAGACACTGAAATTTTTTTATTAAAAATACCTTGTACATGATGAATTGCTTATGTATAGCTGTTTATGGGAATCTCTGCTTTTGGCTTTCAACATTTTTATTATGATGTATCATAGGGCTTTTCCTACTTGGAGTACAATAGTCTTCTTGGTATGTAGACATCTTTCACACAAATTTGGGAATCTTTCAGCTACCACCCAGAAGGGGACGAAGGAAAGACAACTCTTGGGAGAGAGGGAAATAGTGGAGGGATTTACATATTTAGGTCATATAGCTCAGCTGCTAGAATTGGAGTCTCTAGGTCAAAGAGGTCTTAAGGCAAATGCTGATGTTTCAGAGCCCCAGGATTTGTCCTAATTATGGATAACATATGTTGGATGTAGTTTTGTGGGGGTATGCAAAGCAGGCAAGCTCTAAATGACTAAAAATATGCTTATTTAGGATACATTGAAATCAATTAGATGTGTAAAAATTTGAGTTTGTTGTTGGTGGGCTTTGAGCTAATGGTCCTTCCATGAAGAAGTAAACAACATAGGGGCCAATATACACAGGCCATCTTTAACTCACCTAAATACCAATATGCCCCTTAGTTAGACACTCTGAGTAATCTGACTGACAGGGCTTGAGATCAAATGTATAAAATTAATAATATTAACAGGACTTTAAGCATCAAAGTGTAATCAATCTGTAGTGTGAACTTCAGTCAGGCCCAACGTTACAGTGTCCTGGTTGAGCAAGTCCCATCAGCTATCATGGTTGCCTTAGTAAGACACAATAACTTAAGTTTCTGTATTGAACTTTTTGCTTTGCCCAAGGCATTAATGCAGGTATAGCAGGATGTACTAGAAATTGCACAGGCCCCACCTTGCTCCACTAGTAGGAAGTCTGGGACAATTCTATCAGCCATAACAAAATTGGCATGAATACCTTCTAGGGCCAAAGTGGAGTTTCCTTAAATATTTGAAATCCTCTGATGAGAATTTTAGATGCAAATCAGAGTGTGTTGGAGAGAGAGAAAAGTTAATGCCTGGCTTCTACACAAATGCAATAATGAGAGATATGCATCACCTTGGAGTGGGGCAATTAATTTCCTGAATGAGCTGGTATTTTTGATTTTTGTGTTCTGTGGCATTTGCTATCACTATCAGGGACAGATTGATTTAAAGGACCACAAATTTATAGGTCCTATTCTCTGCCTTCAATGAACAAAAGGCATCTTTCTTATGTTATTTCACTTAATATTTTGGGTATTTAATCAAGGAAATGAAAATTTCATAAAATAGAGTAGCCAACGTTTGGAGAATTTATTTTTTAAAGGTTTGTTTACAGCAAACATTTATACGTCTTAAATTTTCATTATGTTTTTAAATACAATTGTTCAACACTCTGAAAAATTCCACTTGACTGTAGTTGTCTTAAATTTATTGCTGTTTAAGGAGGGACAATGTTGTGATGAGCACTGGGTCATTTTTTTTTTCAAAATTAAACCTTCTATATATTTTTAAAAGATTTTATTTATTTATGTGACAGAGAGACAGCCAGCGAGAGAGGGAACACAGCAGGGGGAGTGGGAGAGGAAGAAGCAGGCTCATAGCGGAGGAGCCCGATGTGGGACTCGATCCCGGTATGCCGGGATCATGCCCTGAGCCGAAGGCAAATGCTTTAACAACTGCGCTACCCAGGCGCCCCAAAACCTTCTATATTTTTTATTATAATAATATTTTTTATTATATTATGTTAGTAACCATACAGTACATACCCAGTTTTTCTTGGAATGTTCCAATTCATTATTTATGTATAACACCCAGTGCACCTTGCAATATGTGCACTCCTTAATACCCACAACCGGCCTATCCCAATGCCCCAGCCCCCTCCCCTCTGAAGCCATCAGTTTGTTTCCCAGAGTCCACAGTCTCTCATGGTTCCTTCCTCCTTCGGTTTACGCCCCTTCATTCTTCCATTCCCTCTCCTACCGATCTTCCTATATCTTCCGTTCCATAATTGAGTGAAACCATATGATAATTGCCTTTCTCTGCTTGACCGATTTCACGTAGCCTTATCTCCTCCAGCCCCGTCCAAGTTGCTGCAAATGTTGAGAAATCATTCATTTTGATGGCTGAGTAATATTCCATTGTATATATGGAACACATCTTTTTACTTTTTTTATTTTTTTAATTTAATTTTATTTATTTTCTTTTCAATGTTTTTTTTTTATTACATTATATTAGTCACCATACAGTACATCCCTGGTTTCTGATGCAAGGTTAGATGATTCATTAGTTGTGTAGAACACCCAGTGCACCATGCAATATATGCCCTTCTTACTACCCATCACCAGTCTATGCCATTCCCCCAACCCCCTCCCCTCTGAAGCCCTCAGTTTGTTTCCCAGAGTTCATACTCTCTCATGCTTCATTCCCCCTTCTAATTACCCCCCCGTTCTTTATCCCATTCTTCCCCTACCGATCCTTCTAGTTCTAATGTTCCATAGATGAGAAAAATCATTTGATAACTGTCTTTCTCTGCTTGACTTATTTCACTTAGCATTATCTCCTACAGTGCCATCCATGGTGCAGCAAATGTTAAGAACTCTTTCATTCTGATAGCTCAGTAGTATTTCATTGTATATATGGAGCACAACTTCTTAATCCAGTCATCTGTTGAAGGGCATCTTGGCTCCTTCCACGATTTAGCTATTGTGGACAATGCTGCTATGAACATGGGGGTGCATATGGCCCTTCACTTCACTATGTCTGTATCTTTGGGGTAAATACCCAGTATTGCAATGGCTGGGTCATATGGTAGCACAATTTTTAATTTTTTCAGGAACCTCCACACTGCTTTCTAGAGTGGCTGTACCAACTTGCATTCCCACCAACAATGTAGGAGGGATCCCCTTTCTCCACATCCTCTCCAACAATTGTTGTTTCTTGCCTTGTCCATTTTTGCCATTCTAACTGGTGTAAGGTGGTATCTTAGTGTGGTTTTGATTTGAATTTCCCTGATGGCTAATGATTTTGAACATCTTTTCTTGTGTCTATAAGTCATTTGTATGTCTTCATTGGAAAAGTGTCTGTTCATATCTTCTGCCTATTTTATGATTTGTTTATTTGTTTCTCACGTATTGAGATTGAGAAGTTATTTGTAGATCTTGGATACCAGTCTTTTATCTGTAGTGTCATTTGCAAATATCTTCTCAGCCCATTCCGTGGGCTGCCTCTTAGTTTTTCTGACTGTTTCCTTGGCTGTGCAGAAGCTTTTTATCTTGATGAAGTCCCACATGTTCATTTTATCTTTTGTTTCTCTTGTCTTTGAAGATGTGTCTTGAAAAAGTTTGCTTTGGCCAATGTCGTAGAGGTTGTTGCCTATGCTCTCCTCTAGGATTTTGATGGATTCCTGTCTCACATTGAGGTGTTTCATCCATTTGGAGTTGATCTTTGTGTATGGTGTGAGAGAGTGGTCAAGTTTCATTCTTTTGCATGTAGCTGTCCAATTTTCCCAGCACCATTTATTGAAGAGACTGTCTTTCTTCCACCGAATGTTTTTTCCTGCTTTATCAAAGATTAGTTGCCCAAAGAGCTGAGGGTCCATTTCTGGGTTCTCTACTCTGTTAAATTGGTCTATGTCTCTGTTTTTGTGCCAGTAACATGCTGAACTTGTGATCACAGCTTTGTAGTACAGCTTGACATCCGGCATTGTGATGCCCACTTTGTTTTTACTTTTCAACAGTTCCTGGGATGATTCAGGGCCTTTTCTGGTTCCATACAAATTTAAAGACTATTTGTTCCAGTTCCTTGAAAAATGTCATCGGTATTTTGATCAGGATAGCATTGAAAGTAGCATGGACATTTTGACTATGTTAATTCTTCTGATCCATGAGCATGGAATATTTTTCCATCTTTTTGTGTCTTCCTCAATGTCTTTCACGAGTGATTTATAGTTTCTAGAATATAGTTCCTTTACGTCTCAGGTTAAGTTAATTCCAAGGTAACGTACGGTTTTTGGTGCTATTGTAAATGGAATGGATTCCCTAATTTTTCTTTCTTCAGTCTCATTATTCGTGTATAGAAATGCAACTGATTTCTGAGCATTGATTTTGTATCCCGCCACATTACTGAATTGCTCTATAACTTCTAATAGTTTGGGAGTGGATTCTTTTGGGTTTTCCATAGAGTATCATGTCATCTGCAAAGAGAGACATTTTGAGGGTTTTAATCAGGAAAGGATGCTGTATTTTGTCAAATGCTTTTTTTGCATCAATTGAGAGAATATGATTTCTGATTTTTTGTTTCTGAATAAAATCTAAGATACTGATAGATTTGCGAATGTTGTACCACCCCTGCATCCCAGTTATGAATCCCACTTGGTCATGATGGATAATCCTTTTAATGTACAGTTGGATTCTATTTGCCAGGATCTTGCTGAGGATTTTGGCGTCCATATTCATTAGGGAAATTGGTCTGTAATTCTCTTTTTGTTGTGGTCTTTGCCTGGTTTGGGGATCAAGGTAATATTGGCCTCATAGAATGAGTTTGGTAGCTTTCCTTCTATTTCTATTTTTTGAAATAGCTTTAGGAGAATAGTTATGATTTCTTCTTTGAATATTTGGTAGAATTCCCAAGGAAAACCATCCGTGCCTGGAGTTTTGTTTTTTTGGAAGATTGTTTATCACTGACTCAATCTCTTCCTAATTAATTGGCCTGTTTAAAAAATCAATTTCTTCCTGTTTCAGTTTTGGTAGTTTATGGGTTTCCAAGAAGGCCTCCATCTCTTCCAGATTGCTTAATTTATTGGAATAAAGCCATTGATAAAAATTTCTAATAATCCTTCCAATTTCATTGTTGTTGGTTGTGACCTCCCCTTTTTCATTCATAATGTTGTTAAATTGGGTCCTTTCTCTATTCTTTTGGATAAGTCTTGCCAGAGGTCTGTCAATGTTATTAATTCTCTCAAAGAACCAGCTTCTAGTTCTATTGATCTACTCTAATGTACTCCTGGTTTCTAATTCGTTGATTTATGCTCTAAACTTGGTCAACTGCTTCCTCGTGCGTGGATTAGGCCTGTCCCTCCGTTGCTGTTCCAGCTTCTTGAGGTAAGAATATAAAAACCGCATTTTAGATTTCTCTATTCCTTCGAGTGAGGCTTGGAAAGCTATGTATTTCCCCCTTAGGACTGTGTTTGCAGTATCCTATAGGTTTTGGACCGTTGTGTTTTCATTCTCGTTGGTCTCCATAAATTGTTTCATTTGATTTTTGATTTCCTGGTTTATCGAATCATTCCTGAGCAGAATGGTTCTTAGTCTCCAAGCGTTTTAGTTTCTTCCAAATTTTTCCTTGTTGTTGAGTTCCACATTCGAAGCGATGTGGTCTGAGAATATGCAGGGAATATGCAGGGAATAATTTAAGTCTTTTGGTATCAGTTGATACCTGTTTTGTGTCCCATAACATGGTCTATTCTTGAGAATATTTCTGATAGTGTGGTGTTGAGGTCCCCTACTATTAATGTATTTTTATCTATGTGTCTCTTTATTCCATTTAAGAATTGGCTAGTGTATCTTGCTGGTCCCCTGTTGGGGGCATGTATATTTATAATTGTCATATCCACTTGTTGGATCCATCCTTTAAGAATAATGTAGTGTCCTTCTGTGTCTTTAACTATAGTCTTTAGTTTAAAATCCAGTCTATCTGATATGAGAATTGCTACCCCAGCTTTCTTTTGAGGTCCATTTGCATGAAAGATGGTACTCCATCCCTTTACTTTCAGTCTGAATGTATCTTTGGGTTCAAAATGAGTCTCTTGTAGACAGCAAATGGATGGGTCATTTCTTTTTATCCAATCTGCAACCCTGTGGCATTTTATGGGAGCATTTAAGCCATTTACATTGAGACTGATTATCGAGAGAGATGATTTTAATGATGCCATGTTGCCAGTAAAGTCTTTGTTTGTATCGGTTGTGACTTTCTGTTCTGTATCACTCTTGGGGCCTTTTTACCTTTATAGAACCCCCCTTAATATCTCCTGTAGGGCTGGTATTGTGGTTATGAAATTGGTTATTGATGGCGATTCTGGTAGGTCTTTATTTCTCCATCAATTCTGAATGACAGCCTTGATGGATAAAGGATCCTTGGCTGCATGTTTTTCTCTGAAAGAGTTTGAAATGCCCCGCCCCAGCCCTCTTTCTCATTCCAGGTCTGTGTAGACAGGTCTGACGTAATTCTGATGCCTTTGCCTTGGTACGTGAGAAATTTCTTTGCCCTGGCCGCTTTCAATACTGTATCTTTGGATCTAATATTTGTGAAATGCACTATGACCTGACGTGGCATAGGTTTGTCATGGTTGAGCTTGGGAGGGACCCTCTCTGCCTCTAGGACACAAATGTTTGTTTCCCTCACTAGATTAGGGAAGTTTTCAGCTACAATTAGTTCAAATATCTCTTCTAGACCTCTGTTTTTCTCCACCCCCTCAGGGATGCCGATGATTCTGACATTGGATCCTTTCATTGAGTCAGTAATCTCCCGTAACCTACATTCGTGGGTGTGGATTTTTAAGTCCAGCTTCTATTTTCGCTATTTCTTCTACTAACCCGTCCTCCAATTCGCTGATACGTTCCTCTGCCTCATTTACTGTGGCCATCAGAGCCTCTAGTTTTGACTCCATTTGGCTCATAAAATTTTTAATTTCTGCCGGATTCGCTCTCATTTCCACCCTTAGAGATTCTATATTCTGTATTCTCATTAACATTTTTGTTAATACCTTTTTCAAATCTACACATCATCTTGACCATTGTTACTCTGAATTCCATTTCTGATAATTTGGTTACATCCATATCCATTAGTTCTGTGGCAGAGTCCACAGACTCATTGTCTTTTCTTTGCTGGGGGGGATTTCTCCTTCTCGTCATTCTGATGAGGAGAGTTTGTGGGGTTGTCCAGAACCCAAATTATTGACCAGGACCCAGGCCGTGTGCACTTGTTTTATAGGGATCTTAGGGATGTGGGCTTCTTGATTGTTCAGCCTGCCTTCTGGGGGAGGGGCCTGCCACGATGATAGGCAGGCAACCCTGTTTGGGTAGGGTCTTCGTGTATCCTGTGAGGGGGGATGGGGATGGGCACCCCGTGAGCTGGTGTTTCCAGGCTTTTGTTATCTGGAGTCATTCCCTGTTGGTTTGCTGTGGCTTTTCTGAGAGACCAAGCAGCAGTGGCCGAATCTCAGCCTTTGTCACAGAACAGAGGGGATCGCGGACAGTTCTCCACTGATGATCTCGCCACTTTAACTCTGTTTCTGTTGGTGCTACTCAACCCTGCAGTGTCCTGGGATGTGTGCCCCACACCCGGCATCCCAGCCCTCACTTCAGCACCAGCGCTTCTCTGTCCTTTGTGTTTGTAATACCGCCAGCCACCAGCTGCCCCCGCCAGCCACCCCCGCGTGCTCCTGGAGCTCCCGTTCTCAGTCTGGATCCAGTGAGCACACCAGAGTTCCATGTGAAGTCTGGTGGCAACCGCTCCCCGCTCAGGTCACAGTCTGTTTTCTCTCTGGTGCTGTCCATGAGTCCGCCTGGTCCCCCGTATAGGTGGCTACCACTTCCTGGCGCCCGAATGTGGCAGCTCCCTCCCCCTTCCGTTTATCTTCCAATATCCGTGCATGGTTTCACGGCTCCCCGCTTTGTACCTCAATACTCAGCGCTGGAGATGTTCATTTGAGAGATCCAGATGTATCTTCCTGCGTCTCAGGCTGATTCCGTGGATGTTCGGGTTGGTCTGGTACCTATCCAACGTGACTCAGGGGACCAGCTGAAAAAGGGGTCCCCTACACCTCTGCCATCTAAACCCTCCCCAGCCTGGACCACATCTTTTTAATCCAGTCATCTGTTGAAGGGCATCACGGCTCCTTCAATGATTTGGTTATTGTGGACAATGCTGCTATGAACATTGGTGTGCATATGGCCCTTCTCTTCACTACGTCTGTATCGTTGGGGTAAATAACCAGTATGCAATTGCTGGGTCATAGGGTAGCTCTATTTTTAAGTTTTTAAGGGACCTCTACACTGTTTTCCAAAGTGGCTGTACCAACTTACATTCCCACCAACAATGTAAGAGGGATCCCCTTTCTCCACATCCTCTCCAACACTTGTTTCCTGCCTTGTCAATTTTTGCCATTCTAACTTGCGTAAGGTGATATCTCAAGGTGGTTCTGATTTGAATTTCCCTAATGGTAATGATTTTGAACATTTTTTTCATTTGTCTGTTAGCCATTTGTATGTCTCCATTGGAAAAGTGTCTGTTCATATCTTTGCCCATTTTTTGATTTGATTATTTGATTCCCATGTACAGAGTTTGAGAAGTTTTTGTAGATCTTGGAAACTAGTCTTTTATCTGTAGCGTCATTTGCAAATATATTCTCCCATTCCGTGGGATGCCTCTTAGTTTTTTTGGCTGTTTCCTTGGCTGTGCAGAAGCTTTTTATCTTGATGAATTCCCACAAATTCATTTTATCTTTTGTTTCTCTTGCTTTTGGAGATGTGTCATGAAAAAGGTTGCTGTGGCCAATGTCATAGAGGTTGCTACCTATGCTCTCCTCTAGGATTTTGACGGATTCCTGTCTCACATCAACGTCTTTCATCCATTTGGAGTTTTTCTTTGTGTATGGTGTAAGAGAGTGGTCAAGTTTCATTCTTTTGCATATAGCTGTCTCATTTTCCCAGCACCATATATTGAAGAGACTGTCTTTTTTTCCATTGGATGTTTTTTCCTGCTTTGTCAAAAATTAGTTGCCCAAGGAGCCAAGGGTGCTTTTCTGGATTCTCAATTCTGTTCCATTGGTCTATGTGTCTGTTTTTGTGCCAGTACCATGCTGTCTTGGTGATCACAGCTTTGTTGTATAGCTTGAAATCCGGCAACGTGATGCCCCCAGCTTTGTTTTTTGTTTTGAACAGTTCCTTGGCGATTCGGGGCCTTTTAAGGTTCCATACACATTTAAGGACTGTTTGTTCCAGTTCTTTGAAAAATGTCATTGGTATTTTGATTGGGATGGCATTGAAATTATAGATTGCTCTGGATAGCATAGACATTTTAACTGTGTTAATCTTCTAATCCATAAGCATGGAATATTTTTCCATCATTTTGTGTCTTCTTCAATGTCTTTCAAGAGTGATTTATAGTTTCTAGAATATAGATTCTTTAAGTCTCCGGTTAAGTTCATTCCATGGTAACGTATGGTTTTTGGTGCTATTGTAAATGGGATGGATTCCCTAATTTCTCTTTCTTCAGTCTCATTGTTCGTGTGTAGAAATGCAACTGATTTCTTAGCATTGATTTTGTATCCTGCCACATTACTGAATTGCTTTATAAGTTCTAGATTTTGGGGGTGGAGTCTTTTGGGTTTTCCATATAGAGGATCATGTCATCTGTGAAGACAGACATTTTGACTTCTTCTTTTCTGATTTGGATACCTTTTATCCCTTTTTGTTGTCTGATTGCTGTTGCAAGGACATCTAGTACTATGTGGAATAATAATGGCGATAGTGGGCATCATTGTCATGTTCCTGACCTTGAGGGGAAGGCTTGTAGCTTTTCCCCATTGAGAATGATATTCACCATAGGCTTTTCATTGATGTTTTTTTATGAGATTGAGAAATGTACCCTCTAGCCGTACACTCTAAAGTGTTTTAATCAGGAAAAGATGCTGTATTTTGTCAAATGCTTTTTCTTCATATATTGAGAGGATCATAGGGGTCTTGACTCTTTTCTTGTTGATATGATCTATCACACTAAACGATTTGCAAATTGAACCACGCTTGCATCTCAGGGATGTATCCCACTTGATCATGATAGATAATTCTTTTAATGTACTGTTGGATCCTATTAGCTAGGATCTTGTTGAGAATTTTGGCATCCATATTCATCAGGGATATCTCTCTGTAATTCTCCCTTTTGATGGGGTGTTTTCTTGGTTTGGGGATCAAGGTAATACAGGCCTCATAGAATGAGTTTGGTAGTTTTCCTTCTGTTTCTATTTTTTGAAACAGCTTCAGGAGAAGAGGTATTATTTCTTTTTTGAATGTTTGGTAGAATTCCCCGGGGAATCCATCAGGCCTTGGACTCTTGTATTTGGGGAGTTTTTTGATCAGTGCTTCAATCTCTTCATAATTAATCAGTCTGTTTAAGTAATCAATTTCTTCCTGTTTCAGTCTTGGTAGTTTATAGGTTTCCAGGGCTTCCGTATCTTCCAGGTTGTTTAATTTATTGGCATAAATCTGTTGATAAAAGTTTCTAATGATCCTTCCTATTTCATTGGTGTTGGTTGTGATCTCTCCCCTTTCATTCATAATTTTATTACTTTGGGTCCTTTCTCTCTTCTGTTGAATAAGTCTGGCTAGTGGATTATCAATCTTATTTATTTGTTCAAAGAACCAGCTTGTAGTTCTGTTGATCTGCTCTACTGTGCTCCTGGTTTCTAATTCATTGATCTCTACTCTCATCTTGATCACCTGCCTTCTCGTGCCTGGGTTAGGCCTGTTCTTCTGTTCCAGCTCCAGCTTCTTGAGGTGAGAATATAAAAACTGCAATTTAGATTTTTCTATTGTTTTAAGTGAGGCATGGATAGCTATGTATTTTCCCCTTAGGACCGCCTTTGCAGTGTCCCATAGGTTTTGGACTGTTGTGTTTTCATTCTCATTGGTCTCCATAAATTGCTTAAATTGGTTTTTGATTTCCTGGTTTATCCAATCATTCTTGAGCGGGTTGTTTCTTAGTTTCCAAGTGTTTGAGTTTCTTCCAAATTTTTCCTTGTGATTGAGCTCCAATTTCAAAGCATTGTGGTTTGAGAATATGCAGGGTATAATTTCAGTCTTTTGTTAACGGCTGAGACCTGTTTTGTAACCCAGCATATGATCTATTCTGGAGAATGTTCCATGTGCATTCGAAAATAATGTTATTTTGTTGTTCTGGGGTGTAATGTTCTATATATATCTATGAGGTCCATCTGGTCCAGGATGTCATTCAAGGCTCTTGTTTCTTTCTTGATTTTCTGCTTAGGTGATCTCTCTATTGCTGAGAGTGAAGTGTTGTGGTCTCCTACCATTAATGTATTATTATCTATACGTCTGTTAATTCTGGTTCAGAGTTGGCTTGTGTATCTTGCTGCTCCCCTGTTGGGGGCATAGATATTTATATGTTGTATCCTCTTTGGATGCATCCTTTAAGAATAATATAGTGGCCTACTGTATCTCTCACTACCATCCTTAGTTTAAAATATAATCGGTCTGATATGAAAATTGCTACCCCACCTTTCTTTTGTGGTCCATTGGAATGAAGAATGGTATTCCATCCCTTCACTTTCAGTCTGGATGTATCTTTAGGTTCAAAGTGAGTCTCTTGTAGACAGCAAATGGATGGGTCATGTCTTTTTACCCATTCTGCAACCCCGTGATTTTTTTATGGATGCATTTAGGCCATTCACATTGAGAGGGTTTATTGAGAGATATGATTTTAATAATGTCATGTTGCCTGTGAATTCTTTGTTTCTATAGATTGTAAATTTCTGTTCTGTATCTCTCTTGGGGCATTCGTACTTTTATAGAACCCGCCTTAGTATCTCCTGTAGGACTGGTTTGATGGTTACGAATTACATCAGTTTCTGCCAATCTTGGAAGATCCTTATCTCTCTATCCATTCTGAATGACATCTTGCTGGATGAAGGATCCTTGGCTGCATGTTCTTCTCAGATAAAGCTTTGAAAATACCCTGCCAATCCTTCCTAGCTTGCCATGTCACTGAAGACAGGTGTCGTTATTCTGATATTTTTCCCTCTGTACATAAATATTTTCTTCCCCTGCCCACTTTCAATACTGTATCCTTGGATCTAATATTTGTGAATTGCACTATGATGTGACGTGGTGTGTGTCTGTTGTCTTGACCTTGGGAGGGGTCCTCTCTGCGTCTTGGACACAAATGCTTGTTTCCTTTGCCAGATTAGGGAAGTTCTGAGCTACAATTCGTTCAAATATCTCTTCTAGACCTCTCTCTTTCTCCACCCTCTCAGGGATGCCGATGATTCTGACATTGGAACGTTTCATTGAGTCAGTAATCTCTAATAATCTCCATTCTTGGGGTTGGATTATTTTGAGCCAAGTTTCTGTTTTAGCTTTCTCTTCTACCATCCCATCCTCCAATTCACTAATTCATTCTTCTGCCTCATTTACCCTGGCCATCAGAGCATCTAGTTTAGACTGCATTTGAATCATAGCATTTTTAATTTCTGCGAGATTCACTCTCATTTCCGCCCTTACAGATTCTATATTCTCGTTAATATTTTCCTTAATATTTTTTTCAAGTCTACACATCATCTTGACCATTGTTACTCTGAACTCCATTTTTGAGAATTTGGTTATATCCATATCCATAAGTTCTGTGGCAGAGGCCACCGCCTCTGTATCTTTTCTTTGTTGGGGGGCATTCCTCCTCCTCATCATTCTGATGAGGAGAGGGTGCGGGATGCCCAGAGCCCAAATTATTGACCAAGACTCAGGCAGTGTGCACTTGTTTTATAGGAACTTAGGGATGCGGGCTTCTTGATTTTTCAGCCTGCCTTCTGGGGGAGGGGCCGGCTGCACTGATACTCAGGTAACCCTGTTTTGGTAGAGTTGCCCTCTCCCCTGCGAGTGGTGATGGGGATGGGCACAATGTGAGCTGGTATTTCTGGTCTTTTGTTCTCTGGCAGCTTTCCCTGGCGGTTTTCTGTGACTCTTCTGAGATTCAGAGCAGCAGTGGTCGTATCCTAGCCTCTGTCACAGAACAGAGAGATCACCGTCCTTTCTCCACTGAGCTCTCTTGGCCACTTAACTCTGTTTGTGTTGGTGCTGCTAAAAGTACTGCAGCTTCCCGGGTTGTGCCCCCCACAGCCGCTCTCGGCCTTCACTTCCAGGGCTGGCACGTCTCTGTCCTTTGTGCTTCTAACACCGCCAACCACCCCCGTTCCCACGCACGCTCCCAAGCTCCCTGTTTCAGTATGGTTCACGCACGCTCTGGAGCACTGGTTTTCAGTTTCATCGCATGCACATTCCCAGGGTCACGGTCTCAGTCTGCTCTTTCACGGGTGCCAGTCCGGGAGTCTGGCCTGCTCCCCAGTGCAGTTAGATACTGCTTCCCAGTGCTTCCCAGTGCCCAAGCGGCTCCCTCCACCTTCTGTTTATCTTCTGATATCTGTTCACAGATTCACAGCTCCCCACTTCGTACCTCAATACTTAGTGCTGGAGACGTTCGTTTGTAGAGATCCAGATGTATCTTCCTGCATCTCAGGCTGATTTCGTGGGTTTTCAGAATGATCTTGTAGATATCCAGCTCGACTCAGGGTACCAGCTGAAAAAGCAGTCCCCTTCTGCTCTATCATCTTTTCTCCTCCTTGCAGAAAGTGGTCACTTTTCTGTTCAGAGAGTTTCTGCTACTCCTTTCTTCGTTCTCCAGTTGTGTTCATAGATATTCAGAATGGTTCGGTAGCTCTCTAGCTGAATTCCTGGGATCAGATGAACTTTAGGTTTCCTGCTCCTCCGCCATCTTGGAATGAGCTACAGGTCATGTGGAACCGAGCATTGGGTCTTATACACAACTAATGAATCATTGAACACTTCATCAAAAACTAATGATGTACTTACATCAATGGAACAGAATAGAGTCTCCAGAATTGGACCCTCAAATATATGGTCAACTAATCCTTGACAAAGCAGGAAAAAATATCCAATGGAAAAAAGACAGTTTCTTCAATAAATGGTGCTGGGGAAAATGGACAACTATATACAGAAGAAAGAAACTCAACCATTCTCTTACACCATACTCAAAAATAAACTCTAAATGGATGAAAGAGCTCAATGTGAGACAGGAATCCACCAAAATCTTAGAGAAGAATACAGGCAATAGCCTCTTCGACATCAGGCACAGCAACTTCTTTCATGACACATCTCCAACGTCAAGGGAAAAAAAAATCAGAAAACCCACAAAAAACAAAGCAAAACAAAACAAAACTCCACAACAACAAATACAGCAAAAATTTGATTATCTGAGATGGACAGGTGAATTGTTTTCTTTGTTTTTTTCTGCTTTTTTTCCCTTTTGTTTTCTGTTTGTTTGTTTGTTTAACATTGGTTTTGTAATAAAGAAAATTGTACCCTACTTGAAGAAGAAATTTGTAATAAAATGCCATCATTTCCAGTTTGTAAGAGAATAACCAAAGTGTTCTCTAATTAAAAAAAAAAAACCAACCTCATAAGCATATTGCTGAAAATAAACTATTTTACACTTAAAAAAAAAGAACTTTGGGGACTTCATTGAGATAAAAGGCTTCTGCACAGCAAAGGAAATAGTCAACAAAACTAAGAGGCAGCCCAAGGAATAGGAGAAGATATTTGCTAACGACATTACTGATAAAGGGCTGGTATCAAAGATCTATAAGGAACTTCTCAAACTCCACACCCAATAAACAAATAAGCAAGTCAAGAAATGGACAGAAGACATGAACAGACTTTTCTCCAAAGAAGACGTACAAATGGCTAACAGACACATAAAAAAAATGTTCAACATCATTAGCCATCAGGGAAATTCATATCAAAACCACATTGAGATACCCCACTTTATGCCAGATAGAATGGCAAAAACTGACAAGGCAAAAAACAACAAATGTTGGAGAGGATGTGGAGAAAGGACATCCCTCTTACACTGTTGGTGGGAATGCAAGTTGGTACAGCCACTTTGGAAAACAGTGTGGAATTTCTTCAAAAATTTAGAAATGGAACTACCTGGTGACCCAGCAATTGCACTACTCGGTATTTACCCCAAAGATACAGACATAGTTAAAAGAAGGGCCATATGTACCCCAATGGTCATAGCAGCTATGTCCACAATAGCCAAACTGTGGAAGGAGCTGAGATGCCTTTCAACAGACGAACGGATAAAGAAGAAGTGGTCCATATATACAATGGAATATTACTCAGCCATCAGAAAGGATGAATACCCACCATTTGCATCGACATGGATGGAACTAGAGTGGATTATGCTACGTGCAATAAGTCAAGAAGAGAAAGACAATTATCATAAAGTTTCACTCATATGTGGAACATAAAGAATCGCACAGAGGATATTAGGGGAAGGAAGGGAAAACTGAATTTAGGGAAATCAGAGTGGGAGACAAACCATTAGAAACTGTGGACTCCAGGAAACTATCTGAGGGTTTCTGGAAGAAGAAGGGTGCAGAAATGGGGTACCCCAGTGATTGGTATTGAGGAGAGCACGTGTTGAATAAGCACTGGGTGTCATACGCAAACAATGAATCATGGAACACTACATCAAAAACTAATGATGTACTGTATGGTGACTAACATAACATAATAAAAATAATAAATAAAATAAAAATAAATAAAAATAAATTTATTGTTGTTATTGTAAAGACTAAATATAGTCTTCAGGACTATTATTTGGCAAAAAGCAAGGACCATTATTTGTCAAAATGTCCACCAGCATGTAGGAAATCTTTTTCTGAATCATTTCTGAAATATAAAGATGACATCATGGGAGAGCTATTAGAAGTAACAGAAATGATATTAAATGAAGCAACTGGCTTATAAAAATTAGCGGAAATACATGTGGAAAATAATACAAGCTTATCTATGTTTATTGTGGTTATGTATGTATTTGTTAGGACAACTTTTTGGCATTGCGGTTCATATTTGAATCGTGTAATATAACTATCTTAAGTATATGAATAAATACGTACACTAGACATATTGAGAGAATAAGATAGGGAATTAATGAATTATGGTAAAACAATTTTTATCCAGCATAATAATTTATCTTTTGCCTTTATTATTTTTTTTAAAGATTTTATTTATTTATTCGACAGAGATAGAGACAGCCAGCGAGAGAGGGAACACAAGCAGGGGGAGTGGGAGAGGAAGAAGCAGGCACATAGCAGAAGAGCCTGATGTGGGGCTCGATCCCATAATGCCGGGATCACGCCCTGAGCCGAAGGCAGACGCTTAACTGCTGTGCCACCCAGGCGCCCCTATCTTTTGCCTTTAAAACATGACTTCCAAGGACCCTTTAAAAAGATCATGTGGAGAAAAAAAAAGAAAGGTTAAAGTCATAGAATGGGAAGAAAATTCTAAGTCCAAAACTTTCCCATCTTTTGTAGATAGGGTTCATTTAGACATCACATCAGGTAAACTTACCATCTTCAGTCTAACATCATCAGATGAAGATGAGTATAAAATTGAATCTCCAAGCATTAAAAATAATATCAAGTTCATTCTGTAGTGATTGAGCCTCTTCAATATCCAACACTAAATTGCACATTGACTGTTGAAGACATTACAGTCAATTGCAGGATCCTGGAATCTTACAAACTTATATAGACCTTATAAAGTACTCATGGAATTTTCTTCAGTACCGTGTAAAAATAGCTGTGATTCATCTGAAGTGTATATTAAGAAGGAAAATGATTTCTCATAGGAAATACAACCATTAGCAATCCATTATTCAAACAGACATCATCACTTGTTTTAGCAATCTGTGTCGCAGATGGTAATTCAAGTCACGGTTTTGTGATTATATCAGCAGTAATACTAGTAGGAATAGTAATTTTATTTTTGCTGCTTAGAAAAGGTTCTCTGAAATGTGGCAGAGAAACAGAACCAACTCCAGTTGACTGGTACTACAAGCCAAAATCAAATGTATAGTAACTAAGTAATTCAAATAATGAAATGAATTTCTTCTGATTTACCATTCATGTATTACATCATCTTTGAGAAAATTTTGGAATTCTAACCTGAAGTAGTCCTTCATCAGAAGGTATTTTTTGGAAGAAATATCAACTAACAACCAGCGTTAGTATCTGTTCTATCACTGCATGTGACTGGCTGCTGTATATGACTATTGTCTCTCAATTTTTTATTACAAATTTTGTATCAGAGAGATGTAAACTTCTAAATATGTAAATAAATGCAAATATATACACTTTTAAAAGGTTCTAAAAAGTGCAACAAATAGTTGTGTGTGACTGGTTACTTTTTTAAAAAAGATTTATTTATTTTAGAGAGAGAGTGGGGGAGGGGCAGAAGGAAAGAGAAAGAGAGAGAGAAACTGAAACAGACTCCCCACTGGGCATGGAGCCCAATGTGGGGTTCCATCTCACAACCCTGAAATCATGACCTGAGCTGAAATTAAGAGTTAGACACTTAACCAGCTGAGCCACCCAGGTGCCCCATGACTGATTACTTTTGTGTAAAAACAAAATGAAAACAAAAATAAGAAAACTCTTTTGTGGGCTTTTGGGCCCCAAAATAGGATATAAGCCAGTGAAAAGGAAATAATGTTTGAATGAGTATATGTGTTCTTTGGGAGCATGAGACAAACACTCTAACAAATATTGGTTTTCCTGATGAATCTAAAAATCATCAATGTCACATAAGAGCAATATCCCTGAGTTGTCTTGTAACTCTCTGAGAACAGGACATCTAAACATGCATTGGTTGTGTCTATCCACTACAGTTAGGATTTGGAGATGTTGTTAGCATTTACTTTGGACAATATCCTTTTTGGCAACTGTGTGTCAAGAACTATGAGAGGCATAAGTTTTTACCCTACTTGTAGGCTAACAATTTGATCTGAGTTTTATAGATGTTGGAAGAAGATACAAGACACCTGAGTCAGATATAAAAAGGATGGTTTCTTACTCATGCCACAGCAGGCAGCATGAACTTTTTTGCACTGGTTACCTTCAGTCCCCAAGTCCGATGCTAGTGATAAGAAGCACCACAGATGTATGAAATGCAGACAATGGGTCTGCATTACAATATAGGAAATTCCATTATTTTAAATGGACTTTTTAAATGGACAATTAGCAAACGTCCTCAGAGGGAAGTACTACCTTTATGTTCCTGAATAGCACATAAATATGCCCTCTGCTCCAGAGGGAAATACTATTTCTACTTTCTTCCAAGACTGTTTGTTATACAGTTAGCATTGAAAAATAGTTTGGAACAAAAGCTGTTAATGTCTCTAATCAGAATTCAGGTAGAAATATGAGACCTATAAAGAATTGTCTCCAAACAACAACAAGCTATTTCTAAAGATTTTTATGGAAATGCATAGGACTTATAATATCCAAAAGTATTTTGAAAAAGAATAACCATGCTGTAGGCCTTTATACTGTTAGTTTCCAAGACATCATAAACCAATAGCATTGAAAAAAGTATGGCATTGGCATAAAGATAGGCACATAGATCAATTTAGCAGAAAAGAGAATCCAGAAATAGACCCATTTGGATATAGTCAGATTGTCAGCAAAGGTGCAAAGCTAATTCAGTGGAGAAAAGATAATGTTATCAGAGACTGGTACTATAACAATTGGATAGCCATAAGTTAAAATAAATGATTGTCAATCCTTACATTAACCATATAAAAAAATTAAGTATTAATTGACATTAGACTTAAATGTAAGAGCTAATATTACAACATTTTTAGAAGAAAAAATAGGCAAAATTTAAGTGAATGTGGATTTGGTAAAAATATCTTAAATAGGTTGCAAAAATATGAAGTATAATAGACAAAATCAATAAATTGGACTTCATCCAAATTAAAATACTTTGTTCTACTAAGGAAACTATCAGAAAAATAAAAATGAAGACACAGAACAGGAAAAAAATATCTGTGAAACATGTAACCATCACAGGGCTTGTAATTTGAATATATAAAGAACCCTTAAAAATCAATATGTGGTAAGCAAACAACACAATTATAATGGGCAAATATTAGAACAAACTCTTCATCCAAAAAGATAAATGGATGGCAACTAAACACACGAGAAGATGCTCAACATTATAAGTAGGGAAACGCTAGTTAAAACTAAAATGATATGCCACAGCACACCTATTAGAATGGCTCAAATTAAAAAGACTGACAATACTAGGGCTCCATGACTACATGATGTGAATATATGTGGTTATGGATATTTGGAAACAGTTGTGCAATTTCTTAAAATGATAAACGTATACTTACCATACCGTTGCTCTTAAGCTTTTATCTGAAAGAAATGAAAGCATATGTCCACACAAAGTCTTGCACTTATAAATATTCTTAGCCTCTTTATTTCTAGTGGTCAAAAACTGGAAACATCTAGTAGACAGTAAAGGCATTAATTTTTCTGACATCCACCCTAGTGACATTTTTCTAGATATGTCTCCTGAGGCAAGAGAAACAAAAGCAAAAATAAACTATTGGGACTACATCAAAATAAAAAGTACAGCAAAGAAAACAACAAAACAAAGGCAACCTAATGAATGGGAGAAAATATTTGCAAATGATATATCTGATAAGAGGTTATTATCAAAAATGTACAAAGAACTTATACAACTCAACACCAAAAAAATAAAATAATCCAATTAAAAATGGGCAAAAGACATTACTACCCATCACCAGCCTATCCCATTCCCCCACCACCCTCCCCTCTGAAGCCCTCAGTTTGTTTCTCAGAGTCCATAGTCTCTCATGCTTCATTCCTCCTTCTGATTTCCCCCTGCCTTTCTTTATCCCTTTCTTCTCCTACCGATCTTCCTAGTACTTATGTTCCATAGATGAGAGAAACCATATGATAATTGTCTTTCTCCGCTTGACTTATTTCACTTAGCATTATCTCCTCCAGTGCCATCCAATTGCAGCAAATGTTAAGAAATCGTTCTTTTTTATAGCTGAGTAATATTCAATTGTATATATGGACCACATCTTCTTAATCCATTAATCTGTTGAAGGGCACCTCGGCTCCTTCCACGATTTAGCTATTGTGGACAATGCTGCTATGAACATTGGGGTGCATATGGCCCTTCTCTTCACTACGTCTGTATCTTTGGGGTAGATACCCAGTAGTGCAATGGCTGGATCATAGGGTAGCTCAATTTTTAACTTTTTAAGGGACCTTCACGCTGTTTTCCAGAGTGGCTGTACCAACTTGCATTCCCACCAACAATGTAGGAGGGATCGCCTTTCTTGACATCCTCTCCAAAAATTGTTGTTTCTTCCCATGTCAATTTTTGCCATTCTAACTGGTGTGAGGTGGTATCACAGTGTGGTTTTGATTTGAATTTCCTTGATGGCTAATGATTTTGAACGTTTTTTCATGTGTCTGTTAGCCATTTGTATGTCTTCATTGGAAAAGTGTCTGTTCATATCTTCTGCCCATTTTATGATTTGTTTATTTGTTTCCCATGTATTGAGTTTCAGAAGTTCTTTGTAGATCTTGGATACCAGTCTTTTATCTGTAGCATCATTTGCAAATATATTCTCCCATTCTGTGGGCTTCCTCTTAGAGTTTTGACTGTTTCCTTGGCTGTGCAGAAGCTTTTTATCTTGATGAAGTCCCACAAGTTCATTTTATCTTTTGTTTCTCTTGCCTTGGAGATGTGTCATGAAAAATTTTGCTGTGGCTGATGTCGTAGAGGTTTCTGCCTTTGTTCTCCTATAGGATTTTGATGGATTCCTGTCTCACATCGAGGTCTTTCATCCGTTTGGAGTTGATCTTTATGTATGGTGTGAGAGAGTGGTCAAGTCTCATTCTTTTGCATGTAGCTGTCCAATTTTCCCAGCACCATTTATTGAAGAGACTGTCTTTTTTCCACCGGATGTTTTTTCCTGCTTTATCAAAGATTAGTTGCCCAAAGAGCCGATGGTCCATTCTTGGGTTTTCTATTCTGTTCCATTGGTCTATGTGTCTGTTTTTGTGCCAGTACCATGCTGTCTTGGTGATCACAACTTTGTAATACCACTTGAAATCCGGCATTGTGATGCCCCCAGCTTTGTTTTTTCTTTTCAACACTTCCTTGGCAATTCGTGGCCACTTCTGGTTCCACACAAATTTAAGGGGTGTTTGTTCTAGTTCTTTGAAAAATATCATTGGTATTTTGATCGGGATAGCATTGAAAGTGTAGATTGCTCTGGGTAGCATGGACATTTTAACTATGTTAATTCTTCTGATCCATGAGCTTGGAATATTTTTCATCTTTTTGTGTCTTCTTCAATGTCTTTCAAGAGTGATTTGTAATTTCTAGAATATTAATCCTTTACGTCTCTCATTAAGTTAATTCCAAGATAACGTATGATTTTTGGTGCTATTGTAAATGGAATGGATTCCCTAATTTCTCTTTCTTCAGTCTCATTGTTCATGTACAGAAATGCAACTGATTTCTGAGGATTGATTTTGTATCCCGCCACATTACTGAATTGCTGTATAACTTCTTTTTTTTTTTCCTGTATAACTTCTAATAGTTTGGGAGTGGATTCTTTTGGGTTTTCCATATAGAGTATTATGTCATCTGCGAAGAGAGACAGTTTGACTTCTTCTTTGCTGATTTGGATACCTTTTATCCCTTTTTGTTGTCCGATTGCTGTTGCAAGGACCTCTAATACCATGTTGAATAATAATGGCGAGAGTGGGCATACTTGTCATGTTCCTGATCTTAAGGAAAAGGCTTCCAGCTTTTCCCCATTTAGAATGATATTTGCTGTAGGCTTTTCATAGATGGTTTTTATGAGATTGAGGAATGTACCCTCTATCCTTACACTCTGAAGGGTTTTAATCAGGAAAGGATGCTGTATTTTGTCAAAAGTTTTTTCTGCATCTATTGAGAGAATCATATGATTTTTGGCTTTTTTTTTGTTGATAAAATCTATGACACTGATATATTTGCGAATGTTGAACCACCCTTGCATCCCAGCGATGAAACCCACTTGCTCATGATGGATAATCCTTTAATGTACTTTTGGATCTCACTGGCAAGGATCTTGTTGGGAATTATGGCGTCCATATTCATTAGGGAAATCGGTCTGTAATTCTCCTTTTTGATGCGGTCTTTGCCTGGTTTGGGGATCAAGGTAATAATTGCCTCATAGAATGAGTTTGGTAGCTTTCTTTCTGTTTCTATTTTTTGAAATAGCTTCAGGAGAATAGGTATTAGTTCTTCTTTGAATGTTTGGTAGTATTCCCTGGGGAATCCATCAGGCCCTGTAGTTTTGCTTTTTGGAAGGTTTTTAATCACTGTTTCAATCTCTTCATAATTAATTGGTCTGTTTAAAAAATCAATTTCTTCCTGTTTCCGTCTTGGTAGTTTGTAAGTTTCCAGGAAGGCCTCCATGTCTTCCAGATTGCTTAATTTATTGGCATAAAGCTGTTCATAAATGTTTCTAATAATCCTTCCAATTTCATTGGTGTTGGTTGTGACCTCTCCTTTTTCATTCATAATTTTATTAATTTGGGTCCTTTCTCTATTCTTTTGGATATGTCTTGCCAGTGGTTTGTCTATTTTATTAATTCTTTCAAAGAACCAGCCTCTAGTTCTGTTGATCTGGTCTACCATGTTCCTGGTTTCTAATTCATTGATCTCTGCTCTAATCCTGATCAACTTCTTCCTCATGCATGGATTAGGCCTCTTCTTCTGTTGCTCTCACCTAAGTAGAAAATCAACAAAGAAACAAGAGCTTTGAATGCCATACTAGATGAGTTGGATCTCATAGAAATATATACAACACTACACCCCAGAACATAAGAATACTCATTTTATTCTAATGCCCATGGAACATTCTCAAGAATAGACCATGCTCTCGGTTATAAAACAGGTCTCAACCGTTACCAAAAGACTGAAATTATTCCCTGCATATTCTCAGACCACAATGCTTTGAAATTGAAACTCAACCACAAGGAAAAAAATTGGAAGAAACTCAAATACTTGGAGGCTAAGAACCATCCTGCTCATGAATGATTCAATAAACCAGGAAATCAAAAATCAATTTAAACAATTTATGGAGACCAAGGAGAATGAAAACACAATGGTCCAAAACCGGTGGGACACTGCAAAGGCAGTCCTAAGGGGAAAATACAAAGCCATCCAAGCCTCACTCAAAAGAAGAGAAAAATCTAAAATGCAGTTTTTTATATTCTCACCTCTAGATTTTTATTCTTTTAAAAATTTTTTATTAATGTTACGTTAGTCACCATACAGTACATCGTTAGTTTTTGATATAGTGTTCCATGATTCATTGTTTGCATATAACACCCAGTTCTCCATGCAACACGTGCCCTCCTTAATACCCATCACTGGCCTAGCCGAATCCCCCATCCCCCCTGCTCTGAAGCCCTCAGTTTGTTTTCCAGAGTTTATAGTCTCTCATGGTTCATTCTCCCTTCTGTTTAGCCCCCCTTCTTTTTTCTATTCCTTCTCCTACCGATTTCCCTGCTAATTCTTATTGTCCATACATGAGTGAAACCATATGATAATTGTCTTTTCTGCTTGACTTATTTCATTTAGCATAATTCCTCCAGTCCCATCCATTTTGCTGCAAATGTTGGGTAACTAAACACTTTTTAAAAAGTTTCAGATTTACATTTGTATCTCACCATTGCCAGAGTGGCATTTAAGAGAGCTGGACCAGGCAGCAGTTCCAACCAGCATTTACAGGACAAACTCCCTGTTCATACACAGGTCCTCATGTACAAGGTCTCAGGTTGCCTGGAATAAGAAGTGAATTCAGTCATATGTGTGAAAAGAAAGCTGTGGGCTGATTTGTGTTGTGTGGTTTCTGAGCCCAAGAGGTGAGCATGCTTAACACACTGGTAGTACTAGGAAGAGAGTACAAGTATACACGAATGAGCAATATTTAAAATATTTTTCTTCTGATTTAGTGTTATCTTACTCTATTAAATATAGGCAAACAGTATGGTGACTAAATTAACATAATAATAAAAATACAGGCACACAGAAAGAAAAAGCTTTTTTATTTATTTTTTATAATAATATTTTTATTATATTATGTGTAAAAAGCTTTTTTAAAAAAACTAAGATGTTTCTCCTCAATATCAGTTACAAGTCAATCACTACAGAATGGATTGCTTGCCACTTAAGAATGATAAAAATATGTACCCTTTTCTACTATCAATTTTTGTCCACTTTAGAGCCTAAAAGCAGTTGTGATAGTGTACAATGACACCACACACATTACGAATAATGGTAAATATATACACTTTGCAAGTAAGTCTAACACAGGAATCTTCTGCTCTGCTCCTCCATGGACAGGGCTCTGTTGGGAATGATTTTAAAGATTTTATTAATTTATTTGACAAAGATGGAGAGTGCGAGCAACCAAGAGCAGGGGAGCACCAGGCAGAGAGAGAGGAAGAAGCAGGCTCCCCACTGAGTAAGGAACCTGATGAGGGACTCCATGTGGGACTCCATGTGGGAATCGATCCCAGGACCCTGGGATCATGACCTAAGCCGAAAGCAGACAATTTACGATTAAGCCACCCAGTAGCCCCTGAGCATGATTTTAAATGAAATCCAAGCATCTTCTCTCCCCGTTTAGTTTAAGTGCAGCTACCAAAAATGAAGAGCAGCATTTAAGGTGTAAAGTACTCTATTCTCAAGGACAACACTATGGTGAGAGAGGCAATCTCACCATACCCCAAGGCTCTCCTTGCAGGTGGAGCAGACAAGCCCTGGGTAGGACTAGAATGCAGGGCTCACAGGCTCTCTGCCCTAGCCCCATGCCAACCCTTTGTGCCAGAGTCTGGGTTTTGCAGCAAAACTCAGTTCAGGCCAGGGAATCCTGGGTCCACCAAGAACCCTAAGTGATCTACTAAACCACCTGCAAAGGCCAGTCCTGCTGCTTTAATCATTAATTTACCAGAGAAATAACAGGATGATACTATTCCTTGGGTGAGCTAACAATAACCTTGGCAGGTAGGTTGCCTGCTATTCATGCACCCTAAGAATAGAAGTGAATCCCTTAAACTGTTAAAGGACATGAAGCCAATTGTTATTTTTTTAATTTTTTAAACATTTTATTTCTTTATTTATTTGAGAGAGAGAGGGACAGAGAGAGAGAGAGAGCATGAGCAGGGGGAGGGGCAGAGGCAGAGGGAGAAGCAGACTCCCCGCTAAGCAGGAAGCCCAATGCAGGGCTCAATCCCAGGACCCTGAGATCATGACCTGAGTCTAAGGCAGACGCTCAACCGACTGAGCCACCCAGGCGTCCCTGAAGCCAATTATTAATGTATTGCCTCTCCACTCTAAATTCACCCCTCAAAACATGCTCTCTGATCATAGATGAATTTTTTAAGTATCTCTCCTTAAAAGTGAACACAATGTTATACTCTCCCAGTAGAAGACATTGGAGGGGCATTGAAGGAGGAAGTGCCTGTGACTTCTGGTTCTTAGGAGTGTAGCTGTGAAGATACCCTCAGTGCTCGGCTCCAGGCATGAGCCAAGAACAACTGTCTTCATCCAATGTGTGATCCTGATGTGGCCTGAGGATCAGCTCTCTGTGGCCCTCTTCATAGGTACATCCACTGGTACATCATACCAGGTTTGGTATCATCCAAACCACTTGCCCCCTTATTTCCCTCTGCTTCCTTGCTCTCCTGCCCCACCCCCCAACAACTACTCTTCTGTAGTTCTCCCAGTGCTGCAGCCTTCCCCAAAACAAGGCCCTTCTGATCCTATGTGAAATTTTAGGGCATTTTTAGCTCCAGGTCTGCAACTCCACAAGCACCCCTATTCTTACTACACACCCACACACTGGCCACTAGCTGTGGCTTGTCCACACAGATGTATTCAGAGGGTTGCTTCCTGCTTGCCCTGCAACTGTAGACCGGCTCTGGTTTTGTAAACCAGCTCTGGCACCCACAAACCAGCAAACTTCTTTGTCATCCAGTAGGTTCTCCTACACCTTCTCCAGTGAGGTGTGAACTCCAGCCTTGGAGAGGGGCCCACACTCAAAATTTGTCTTTCCTTGGGCACTCTCCCACAGCCCTAGAATACCACATATAGGAAATAACATATCCTATATATTGTGCATTTTTCGTAGTTAATAATTCCTTATCTTAAATCTTATGTTTATGTTAGACTTCCTTTTTCCACTGTGCACTTAATACACCCTGCTTGGATTCAGATTGCTACAGAACCCATGTATAACAAATACCATTCTTAGAATTACTGATACCTTTCTCTTTGAGAGCTGCATCAAATAAAGACTTCCGCTATCACTGAGAGAGAGAGCAGTAAGGGAAAAGAAAGGAATGAAAACCTTGGAAAGGAAGAAGTAAGACTGGCATTATTTGCAGATGTTATGATTCTGTACCTTAAATCCTACAAGTATGTACAGACAAGTTGTTGGAATCAACAAAAGAGTTTAGACATTTGTAGCACAAAAAATCAATATACAAAAGCCATTTGCATTCTATTTACCAGCAACAAATTTAGAAAATGAAAATTTCAAAGAAGGTATTTGCAAAATATGAAGTACCTAGGACAAAATGTCCTCTTACAGAAAAAAAAATACAAAATATTATGGGGACACATTAGAGAAAGGTTTTTTTTTTATTATTATTAAAAGGAAAGACAGACCATATCAATGAATCAAACATTCAATATTGAAAAGAAGGCAAATGTAAAAGTTCAACACAATCTTTATTAGATATCCCAAAGAGTTTTGGTTTAAATTTTTCTGATGAATTGATCACTTAAATGGAGTCAAAACGGGCCAAATAGAACCAAGACACTTTGAAGAACAAGGAAGAATTGACAGGCCTTATTCAAATATCAAGATTGGCTTTAGACCTGTGGTAATTAACACTGGTATACGGTGTTTCAAATACACAGATTAATAGGGCCATGGTACTTACTAGAGGGTATAGAAACTAGTCTATACATAGGTAGATACTTGACACATGTGGCACTGGAAATCAGTTGGAAAAGAGCAGACTTTTCAATGAGTGGTTTACTGAGACAATTGGATACCCAAATTAGAAACAAACAAATAAACAGAACCCTACTCAGCACCATACACAAACATCACTTACAGGTGGACTAAGACCTGAATGTGAAAGGCAAAACCAAAATATTTTAGAAGACAATATAAAACATAGAAAATATTTTCATGACCTTAATGCAGGGACAGATTTCTTAAAACAGGAAATCACTAACTATAAGGAAGAGAATGGTAAATTTGACTGCATTATAATTAAGATCTGTTCACAGAGCACAGCATAAAGCAAGTGAAAATACAAGCAAAGAGCAAGGGAATTTTTTTGGCCACACATATAACCACCAATGCACTGGTATTTAAAGCATATAAAGAACTCATTAAATCAGTAAGTACAAGACTGAAAATAGAATAGAAAAATGGGCAAAATATTTGAATTTGGACAGTCTATTTCTTGAACTTGGTCCTACTTACATGAGTGTTTGTTTTTATAAATTATCTAAACCTGCGGATATGGTTTATGCACTCCTCTATATCTCAGATTTTTAAAATGGCTTCCTTCAAAAAAAGTAATAGAAGGAAAATATGTGAAGTAAGAATTTTGATGAGGTTTCGATTGTTAGGGATGAAAAACTTGTTCTTCCTATCAAGAGATCATCAAGTGTCTATTTCATTAAATCAAGGGAAAGTGGGGATTGTTTAAACTATATGCACCCCATAATCTAGTCATCACTCTAAACCTTTCTCTTGCTAGATATTTCACCCTATATTCATATCATTTCCCAAATCACAGATGATAGGCAAGTCGTAAGATCATCATCATCATTAAAAAAAATCATTAGGCATCACAGGCCAAATCCATTACAGTGAGATTGGGTCACCACACTGAAAGGCAAGCAGGCACACCAGCACTATTGAACATATGTGTATTGAACATATGTGTATTTTTCTCAGCAGAGTCCATAATAGTGACTTAGAATATAACCTTATCACATTTAATTGGTACACCTGTCCAGAGACCTCCATGTGCTAGAGAATCTAGAGTTAGCTGAGGAATGTTTTGAGGAATGCTCTGGGAATTGGACATGACATTTACCACAGTGTAATGGCAAAGAGTTGGTTTAGGTTGTGCACCGTCTTGGAAGAGCCCAGGGGTGGGGTGGGTTTTCCAGGATTCAGTACAAACTGTTTCATCTTCCAGGCTTTGCACTTCTAGGCTGAACAGTGGTAATCTGTTTTGGCCCCACCTCTTACTCATTCTAATTTCTGTATCAGCAGGCAAAAATAAATAAATAAATAAATAAATAAATAAATAAATAAATAAAACTATAAAACAAATTTTCCTGAGGACCTTGGTCAAGACAGTTCTGGATATGGAAGTTGCCCCGGGGGGGGGGGGGAAGGACATCGTTTTCAGCAGAATTTGCTAGCACTATTGTACTTTAATGTTGACACATAGTATATTGTCCCAGGAATTTTCTCTCATTGGATTGATAAATCCAGCCCGCCAGCCAGGAAACAATTTTTAAAAAGCACCACGCTTACCACTGGGACGGAGTGAGGGTGTTTATTTTGGTATACACAGTGATGTACAGATTTAAGTTGCATTTAGCAGATAGATTGCTAGATATTCCAGCACCATTTACCAAATGAACTTTCATTTCCCCATTATCTGGGAAGACGTCCTTGATTTCCTACAAATATTGAATGTAGAACTTATTTGTGCATACCAGACTCTGCCTCTGGGCTTTCTATTCTGTTCCAGAGACCCAGTACCAGAATATTTAAATCACTGTGTCGTTAAACACGTTTTAATATCTGATAGGACCAGTTTCTGCGCATTGCACATTTTTTTTTTTTTTCCTTTCAGGAACATGTTCGGGCCCGCGGTAGGGGGCGGGGTCGCGCCTCCTCCGCGGCTCTGGTTCCAGCCGAGCCTCACCGACGCGGAGATGGAAAGCCCGAGGCTGCTCCCGCCTCGAGGGACGCGACAGAGCGGCGGTGCTGGCAGCCCCGCGGGCGGCAGCCGGTTCCACGGCGGCCCTGACCCACGGGCTAGCCAGGTCCCTGCGCGCCGCCTCCTGCTGCTCCGGGGCCCCCAAGATGGCGGGCCCGGGAGGCAGCGCGAGGAGGCCCGCGCGGCCTCACGGGGCCCGGGCCTGAGCCCGTTGGCGCCGAGGTCGGATCACGCTGGCGGCGGCGGCGGCGGCGGCGGCGGCGGCGGCGGCGGCGGCGACTTCTTCCTGGTGCTGCTGGACCCGGTGGGTGGCGATGTGGAGACCCCGGGCGCCGGCCAGGCCCCAGGGCCTGTATGGAGGGAGGAGGCCGAGTCGGTCCCACAGCTCCAGCAGGGTGAGAGTGGCGCGAACCCCGCGGGCCGCCAGGCGCTAGGCCCCTGCTGCCTGTCCGCAGTCCCCGCCCCAGCCCCGGCTGAGAACCCGGTCCCCGCCCCGGGCCTGGGACCCGCCTCGGCCTTCACCGGCACCGTCACCATCCACAACCAAAACCTGCTGTTGCGCTTCGAGAACGGTGTCCTCACCCTGGCCACGCCCCCGCCGCCAGCCTGGGAGCCTGGGGTCGCGCCTGCCCCTCAGCCTGGGGGTCTGATGGCTCAGCAAGCGGGGGTCCCGCACGCAGCGCAGCCCAGCGACTGCCCCGAGCTGCCGCCCGACCTCCTGCTGGCCGAGCCGGCTGAACCGGCGCCCACCCCAGCGCCTGAGGAGGAGGCAGAGGGCCGGGCCGCAGCCGAGAGTCCCCGCAGGCCGCTGGGCCCAGGCCCGGGCGTGGTGCTGTACCTGTGTCCCGAGGCGCAGTGCGGACAAACCTTCGCCAAGAAGCACCAGCTGAAGGTGCACCTGCTGACTCACAGCAGCAGCCAGGGCCAGCGGCCCTTCAAGTGCCCCCTGGGCGGCTGTGGCTGGACTTTCACCACCTCCTACAAGCTCAAGAGGCACCTGCAGTCTCACGACAAACTGCGGCCCTTTGGCTGCCCTGCGGAGGGCTGTGGCAAGAGCTTCACCACGGTGTATAACCTCAAGGCACACATGAAGGGCCATGAGCAGGAGAACTCGTTCAAATGCGAGGTGTGCGAGGAGAGCTTCCCCACTCAGGCCAAACTCAGCGCCCACCAGCGCAGCCATTTCGAGCCCGAGAGGCCATACCAGTGCGCGTTTTCCGGCTGCAAGAAGACGTTTATCACAGTGAGTGCCCTGTTTTCCCATAACCGTGCCCATTTCAGGGAACAGGAACTCTTTTCCTGCTCTTTTCCTGGCTGCAGCAAACAGTACGACAAGGCTTGTCGCCTGAAAATTCACCTGCGGAGCCACACCGGTGAGAGACCTTTCCTTTGTGACTTTGACGGCTGTGGCTGGAACTTCACCAGCATGTCCAAACTCTTAAGGCACAAAAGGAAGCACGAGGATGACCGGAGGTTCATGTGCCCTGTGGAAGGCTGTGGGAAATCTTTCACAAGGGCTGAACATCTGAAAGGCCACAGCATAACCCACCTGGGCACAAAGCCTTTTGTGTGCCCTGTGGAAGGCTGCTGCGCCAGGTTCTCTGCTCGCAGTAGTCTCTACATTCACTCCAAGAAACACTTGCAGGACGTGGACACTTGGAAAAGCCGTTGCCCAGTCTCTACTTGTAATAAACTCTTCACATCCAAGCACAGCATGAAGACCCACATGGCCAAAAGGCACAACCTCGGCCAGGATCTCTTAGCTCAGCTAGAAGCTGCAAATTCTCTTACACCCAGCAGTGAACTTACCAGCCAGGGACAGAGTGATCTCAGTGATGCAGAGCTAGTGTCTCTCTTCTCTGATGTGCCTGGCAGTAGTTCTGCTACAGTGCTGGACACAGCATTGGTGAACTCTGGAATCTTGACTATTGATGTGGCTTCTGTGAGTTCAACTCTGGCAGGGAGCCTCCCTGCTAATAATAATAATCCTTTAGGGCAGGCTGTGGACCCTCGGGCCTTGATGGCCACCAGTGACCTTCCTCAAAGTCTGGATACCTCTCTTTTTTTTGGAACGACAGCCTCTGGTTTTCAGCAGAGTCCCTTAGATATGGATGATGTCCCAAGTCTGACTGTGGGGCCATTGGCATCTCTGGGCTCTTCGGGTATGAAAAACTCGAGTCAAGAGCCCCAAGCTCTGACCCCTAGCAGTAAGCTAACAGTGGACACAGATGCCCTGACTCCTTCAAGCACCCTTTGTGAAAACAGTGTCTCAGAACTACTGCCGCCAACCAAAGCAGAATGGAATGTACATCCTGACTCCGACTTCTTTGGACAGGAGGAAGAAACCCAGTTTGGATTCTCCAATCCAGCAGGAAACCATGGTTCTCAGAAAGAAACAGATCTTATCACAGTGACTGGCAGCTCGTTTTTGGTATGAACTATTAATTCATTGCCATGTGGCTTATTCTTATGAATTACACTCAATTTTTAGGACATTCTGGACTAAATGTTTAAATGCAGTCATTTCTTATAGGTTTGAAAAAGAACAACGCCCTGGGCTATAAGTTTGGAGATTTAAATTATGATCTTGACTCTGGAACTGTCAAGTTGTGTGACCCTGAGCAAGTCACTTAACCTATCTGAGCCTTAATTTCCTTATTTATAAAATGAGGTGGTTTGAATAGCTTGTTTCTAAGGTCTTTTCAGCTCTGTATTTAATGATTTTGTGCTCTTTCTTGAAAATTTTAAGAAATCTTACCATGATTAACTATTGCATGTGCTTATAATGTAATGAAATGCATTGAGAGTTAATGATCAGAGAATGTGGAACTGGTGTTTAACTTTAAAATTTGAATGGAAATTTTATAGACTGTCAAAATATTTCTAAAATCTAGTGTTAGAGCTTAAAAAAAGGAAGCTAAAAATATGGGTTACTTCTGTTTACCTCCTTATCTTTCAAGCTGCTTCTTATTTTTTTTTTAATGGAAGGCTGTGTTTGTGAAAAGTGCCAGAGCTTTGATATGACTCAGACCCAGAAATATTGATGTTGTGGTGTTGAATAAGTGGCCTTATATAAGTCATTTAGCATCAGTAAGCCTCAGTTCCCTAGCTGTAAAATGGTCTTTATAATGTACACATACCTGGTGCATTGTAGACTTATTTTTCTATACTAGGAATTAATTTTGGGGGTAGAATGTTATGTGCTTTGGCATGCTTTAGTGAATCTTTTCACCCCTCCTGCCCCTCTCATTCTTTCCTCAAAGAGGACAAGTTAACATAATTCAATGTGACATTTGTGCAGGCAATAAAGGTTTATGAAGGTTAAGAAGCAGGGAAGGGAATATCTTTCTTCCACAAATTAACAAGGATTTTTTTCCAAACAATGCGTGTATAACATTGCCCCTAGGTCCGTTAGTCCAAATTATAGTATTTTTGCTCTGCATTCAAAGCCAACCCATAGGGTGAATATATAGAGCCTGTGATTCCAAGAAAATCTGGGAATGGATCAGAGTGACATTTTCTTCTTCTGTGTCCCAGAGAGCTCATTGCTTGCCTTCTCCCTGAGTTGGAATGAGAGGTTTCATTTGCTTTTTGAGTAAATATTATCTGTCTTACACGAGTGTAGCATTTTATAGTTTATGTAGCACTTTCACAACTTATATTTGAGTCTCACAATATTGTGAGATAGTTGTGGCAACGTTTTAACTATAACTTATGTTAAAAATTAAAATTTACCTAACACATTATAAATGAATTTTATTTTATATATATATGTATATATATATATGAGTGTGTGTGTGTGTATATATATATAGTCCCATTTTATTCTTCTGAGTTTCATGATCACTTTTGTTTATAACCACTTTTTTCTGTTCCCCTGTAATTGATATCTGTTCCTTTCTGCCAGCTCTACTCTTTCTCCAACCTATTCTCTAACGTGCATATCAGTTTATGTCATGATCTCTTCTTTTTAAACTTTAATTAGGTCATTTTCATGGTCACCATCTCTCAGCCATTCCCCTCATGGCCCGTTTTTCAGTCACAATATTTATTGCAAGTGTGTGCAGTACAAAATTATTTTCTGGATTTAGGTGTCAGTGTGTTTCTATGTAAATCAAATGATAATGGGGATATTTTTATGTAAGGTTTTCATGGGATATGTTCTTTTACTTTTAAATTTGTCACCATGTTGTCCTGCTACCAAACACTATTAGTTGCTCTGAAACATTCTGACCCATCACTGCTTGCATGTAGATGTTTGTGGATGACAATTATAGCGCTCTGGTAGTGCATTTTATAATTTGCCACTTTGAAATGCAACTGTACTATCTTTCTGGTTTTTAAATTGGTTGTGCTCATTCGGTGAAAAAGCAAGAAGTATATACATAAATTTATAATTCAAAGAAGTGGTCAGACTATATTTCTAACCATTTAACAGTTCTCCCTTAGCACTTTGGAAAGATTTTAAGCCCATTTTGGAAATGTGTTGTCATTGGTTAAGTTCTCTTAAATAGATTTTTTTCTGGGATGCCTGGGTGGCAAAGCAGTTAAGCGTCTGCCTTCAGCTCAGGGCGTGATCCCGGCGTTATGGGATCGAGCCCCACATCAGGCTCCTCTGCTATGAGCCTGCTTCTTCCTCTCCCACTCCCCCTGCTTGTGTTCCCTCTCTCGCTGGCTGTCTCTATCTCTGTCAAATAAATAAATAAAATCTTAAAAAAAAAGATTTTTTTCTTTTCCTACAGGTAGGAATATAGAGGCCTAAGGTAAACATTGCAGGTTATAGGCTTCTGTTAAGATATATAACCATAAGAATATTTTAAAATTATTTCACTTTCTTTAATCCCTCAATCCTCTGTCCTTCCATTAAAAGCTATTATATTCTGTGGAATTTTCTTTTTTTTTTTTTTTTTTTTAAGATTTTACTTATTTGAGAGAGAGAGAACAAGCAGTGGGGAGGGGCAGAGGGAGTAAGAGAGAAAGGGAGAGTGAGAGAGGCAGACTCCCTGCTGAGCAGGAAGCCCAGTGCTGGGCTCCATCCCAGGACCCAGAGATCATGACCTGAGCAGAAGGCAGATGCTTATCTGACTGAGCCACCCAGGAGCCCCTCTGTGGAATTATCAATGGACAAATTTTACTTTTCTTGAAGATAAAAAATCTTGTAATTGTTTGTGGTCTCACACAGTTTCTTTCAATTAATTTGTTCGAGCGATTTCTTTTTCAATACCATTTTCCCAGTATGATGGTGAAAATGGTGTGACATTGTAGTCAGAAAACTGACTACAAACATAATGCCTACATTTCTGTTAGTGTTGGCATAAGTATGCCATTTTTAAAAAAACAATGGGACATGGTTCAGTGTTGTCTCATTTCCCTCATACCTCTTAAGTCCTTGGTTTATGAAGATTTTTCCAATTGAAAACTAACAAAATGCTTTGCAGAAAGTTTTGCATCCAAGGAACTCTGTTGAACATGTTCATCCTTGACATTGTTACCATTATTTCATTATAGTATTATGTAATTGAAAGTCTTTAGTAGAAGTGAAACTTGATACAATATGAGGATCAATTTTCTTTGTGGATTAAATCTTCATATTCCCATCCAGGAAAAAGAAGACTTGGTATAACAGGGTATTCATGACTATTCTTTGATTCCAGATAAAACATTGATTAAATTCCTTTTTGGGAATACTCATAATCCCTTAGTAATTATTGATACCAAACACATCTACTTGATGATAATTTAGATGCAGCTCACTCAGAATATGTGCTAATTAAAATATGAGGCCGAGCTGAAATTTGTGTATATATTGCTTTTGAACAAAATATTTTCTTGGCAATTAAAAAAAATAAAATGTGTTGAGGATTTAGAGAGTATCTAAACTCTTTGTCAGAACACAACTACATCTAAAAAACAAAGCACATACTACAAATGAATTTTTGTATTTGTCAAATCTGGATTGACAAGGCCTTTGGTAACAGTTTTTAAGCTAGGAACCTCCCCATATATTTCAAGTTAATTTACTGACTACATACAAAATACAAGGTAGAGTACTAGGGATATAGATAAGAGGAGTAAAATGTAAGCCATGTCCTAATTTTGGAAAGGACATAGGAATTCACATATTAAATATTTCACAACTAAACAATACCAGGAAACATGATTTCAGACACCACGTTAACAGCTTGGAGGAAAATGAAGGGCAGTATCTATGTTTTAATGGAAGGTTAGATTTAGTTATGTTGAGAAGAGAGTAGATGAATTCCAGCCAGGGAGAAAAGCACAGGAAAGAATTTGAAATGGATTAGGCCACACAGCGCTGGGAAAGACAATCTAGTGCAGGGCTCATGTTTGGTAAGTTCTGGGTGTTAGGGTTAGACTCCCAGTATGGAGCATAACTCTAAAGAGCTATGAAAATCAGTCATAGTGGATAGGACTTTATTATGGGCATGGTTAAGACCTGGTGAAGATATTTAAGAAAGGAAGTCAAGTGATGAATAAATAGAAAGTTTAATATAGTAGAAATATATAATATAGATTTGATGGGAGGAAATAAAATCATTTAGGAGTCTATTGTAAAATAATTTCAGGGTGCTGTGATGAGGACCTGAAGAGGAATCATGGCAGGAAGTGAGCAATATTAGAGATATTCCCAAATTGAGGAAACAAATGTAACTTGGTGACTCATTGAATATATGAGGCATCCATCAGAAAAAGAAAACAAGATGGGGTGCCTGGGTGGTGGCTCGGTTAAGTGACTGACTCTTGATTTTGTCCAGGTCATGATCTCAGTGTCATGAGATCAAGCCCCACGTCTGGTTCCGGGCTCAGCGGGGAGTCTGCTGGAGATTCACTCTTTCCCGCCTCTATCAACTCCTCCCCCCTGCTCACACTCTTTCTTACTCTCTCTCTCTCTAAAATAAATAAATAAATCTTAAAAAGAAAGCAAGATCAGAAATGACTAGGGATTTCCTGAAGAGTGTAAAAAATATATTTCATTATCATGAACAAGAAGGGTATTGAAATTTTTTCAGGAGTACATACGGAAAGATAATTAGGGCATGTTTAATTCATTGGGAAGTGATTATAGTTACCTACTATACTGTAAACTATACATATTGTGGATTATACAATAATCTCTTCCCTACTATAGATATTCCACAGATACTTTATGATATTTAGTAATATAATAAATCATTTCTCCATAATTTGGGGGATGCTGTTTAGTCATCAATTTCAATATTTCCTCAATATAAACCTTGTTAGATTAAGTTTTACCTTCATTCTTCTCAGACTGGAAGAGACAGGACTAGGATTATCTAAAACTAACTTCCATGTGATTTTTGGGGCTCTTTACTAATAATCACCTGTGTCATTGGCTGATATGGTGTGAGAACTGTCACAGGATAACATCCTCTGTTGTCCACATACCCCAAAATATTTTGTCCTTTTTATTGTTACCCTTACCACTATTGGTGATAACTCAGAAGGAATGGAGTCCAAAGAAAAGTGAGAGTAAATAAGTAATATTTAAAAATATTTCCATCATTAAAAGTGAGCCTCCACATAGTTTCCTATCACATTGTTCACATTTGGTTGTATTTCTTCCATGTTTTTCATTTTCAACATAAATATTAATAAAGGTGAATAAGGAGAGAATGACTAAGACATTTAAAAACTAGTTGAAATAATCCTAACCATGGAGAGTAGTCAGTGATTCTTAAGAACACTAATAGATGTGAACCCTTTGGGAATATCGCTTGTTACCAGCTTATTAAGCAGCTGACAATTATTGAGTGCTTACTCTGTGGGAAACACTATAAGTTATAACACAAAAAAATATTTAATCAATTCATTTAAACAAGTATTTTTGAGTACATATTTAACAAATTCTGTCCTTGTGCTCATGCACATTAAGATATAGACAAAGAAAATATAGGCAATAAAAATAATGTATAATCAAGTTCTAAATATTTACATTTTGGAATAATACTGACTTAGGTAGAATAGTACCTTCAACAGAAGAATGGATAAAGATGTGGTCCATATATACAATGGAATATTACTCAGCCATCAGAAAGAACTATTACCCAACATTTGCAGCAACATGGACAGGTCTGGAGGAGATTATGCTAAGTGAAATAAGTCAAACAGAGAAAGACAATTATCATATGGTTTCACTCATTTGTGGAACATAAGGAATAGCAGGGAATCTGTAGGAGAAGGAAGGGAAGAATGAAGGGGGGGTAAACAGAAGGGGGGATTAACCACAAGAGACTATGGAATCTGGGACACAAACTGAGGGTTTCAGAGGGGAGGGAGTGGGGGAATGGGATAGGCTGGTGATGGGTATTAAGGAGGGCACGTATTGCATGGAGCACTGGGTATTATATGCAAACAATGAATCATGGAACACTACATCAAAAACTAGGGATGTACGGTATGGTGACTAACATAATATAATAAAAAATATTATTATAAAAAAATAAAAATAAAGACACCTTCAGATTGAAAGTGAGGGGATGGAAAACCATCTGTCATCCCACGTTCTGGGATCCAGCCCCACGTCAGTCTCCTCCACTAGGAGCCTGCTTTTTCCACTCCCACTCCCCCTGCTTGTGTTCTCTCTCTCTGGCTGTCTCTCTCTCTCTGTCAAATAAATAAATAAAGTCTTTTAAAAATTTTGAAGAATCTAAAATTTAATCTGGGATACAGCAATTAGAGTAAACTATCCTAAATTAAAATTTACACAGAATTTTGAATGGTAGCTTGAATAATTACAGCAAAATCCTTTGGGAAATAAATTTTAAATTTTCCTTTATTTTTAATTATTCTAGATTAGAATCCTGGATGTACTACTACATGTTCATCAATGTACGCATACACACACATATATGCATACATATATCTGAAAGTGATATTTTGAAATTGTATAAAAACAAATATATTATTTTCAAATGAATTAGCATGCAAATAAATGGTATTGAGCTAAATAAAATTTCCTCATATTAGACACAAAAGAAAACTTAATTTTCTGGGAAAAAACCCTACAGATTTTAATTAGAAAGTAATTATTTCATGCAGGTACACTAGTTGAAAAGAAAGTTATATAAATTTAATGTGATATTTAGGACTGAGAACTGGAATTCTGCATGGAGAATCCTGAGAATTCACCAATCATGTGGTAAGTGTCAGGGTAATCGTCAAGCAAGCATTAAGATTCTGAATAAAATATAGGTAGCTTAATAGGTTTGGAAAGGGTAACAAAGTGCACCACAGCAAAATAAAATTCTTTAGTGACAAGCAACACTGTTTTGTTACAAATGGTAACAAAAACAAAGACATTTCAACTCTTCAAGCATTCTAACTTTGGGATGAAACCAAGAAATTATTAATCTTTATCAGGACCTATTTCCCTTTCCTGTTTATACTGCAGTGTGAGACTACATTACACTGGAAGTGGAAGAAAGTAGCTGGTCACATGTCTGTTTATGAGGAAATCAGCCAAAATAGAGAGCTGAAATGGAAATTCCACAGGCAATGACTCACTGAATAGAGCAGCAGTTTATTCTAGGCTAGTTCCAATTTTAGAGTATGTGCTGCTGGATGGGGTGAGTACTTTTTTCCTGTCAATTCATGTTGGCATTCTAGTTAATACTAAATTTAGCACTTGGTGTTTCTAAGAAATTCAACATTTTTCCCTGTAAAATCCCCTTATGTTCCTGTGCTTCTAAGAGGTAATTATTATTTTATTGTTAATTATCAATATTATCATTAAGAATTGTATCAGATGCCATGACATACAAGAAAAAAAAAAGATAAGTCATACATTTTTTTATTGTCTCACTTTTCAAAGTGTTGTTGATGAAGTAAAACTTGTTTTTCTACTTTTGTTATTAGAGGACTCCCTTTCCCACTTGGTCATGTCACTGTTGTTGATGAAAGCTTGCTGATTAATCCTGTATATTTAGAGCATATTATAGTACATTTTTAGAAGACTGTCTACAACATTGAGATTTAGATGAGACTCTAAAAATTTGGTTGACTTGTATTTTATTCAAATTTTATAGGAGGTATTGGATAGTCCTTTTTATATAATAATTGTTATTATGTTAGTCACCATACAATACAGCCCTAGTTTTTGATGTAGAGTCCCATGATTCATTACTTGCGTATAACACCCAGTGCACCATGCAATACGTGCCCTCCTTAATACCAATCACCAGCCTATCCCATTCTCCCAGCCTCCTTCCCTCTGAAGCCCTCAGTTTGTTTCCCAGAGTCCATAGTCTCTCATGCTTCATTACCCCTCCTGTTTAACCCCCTTTCTTCTTCCCTTTCTTCTCCTACCGATCTTCCTACTTCTTATGTTCCACTAATGAGCAAAACCATATGATAATTGTCCTTCTCTGCTTGACTTATTTCACTTAGCATTATCTCCTCCAGTGCCGTCCATGTTGCAGCAAATGTTGAGAACTCATTCTTTTTGGTGGTTAATATTTCATTGTATACATGGACCACAACTTCTTAATCCAGTCATTTGTTGAAAGGCATCTCGGCTCCTTCCAAGATTTACCTATTGTGGACAAAGTTGCTATGAACATTGGGGCACATATGGCCCTTCTCTTCACTATGCCTGTATCTTTGGGGTAAATACCCAGTAGTACAATTGCTGGATCATAGGGTAGCTCAATTTTTAACTTTTAAAGGGACCTCCACACTGTTTTCCAGAGTGGCTGTACCAATTTGCATTCCCACCAACAATGTAGGAGGGATCCCCTTTCTCCACATCCTCTCCAACAATTGTTGTTTCTTGCCTTGTCTATTTTTGCCATTCTAACTGGCATAAGGTGGTATCTCAGTGTGGTTTTGATTTGAATTTCCCTGCTGGCTAATGATTTTGAACATTTTTTCATGTGTCTGTTAGCCATTTGTATGTCTTCATTACAAAAGTGTCTGTTCCGTACATTCTGCATACCTTTCCTGCAGCCCGCTGTTCTTCATGGATGTAGCCTTGAGAAAACACTATGTTCTTGAGACCATCTGAACAGTCTACTTGGGGACTAAACACAGCTATGGTCTTCACATAAACTTCTAAGATTCTGGCGGGAGAGTGGAGATCTGCTCCTCTTGTGGGTGACCAAGACAAGCCTCAATAAAAGTACATTTTGGGATATTTGGGGAGTTAAGCTGGTGGAGGAGTAGGGGACCCCTTTTTCAGCCGGTCCCCTGAGTCAAGCTGGATAGGTACCAGAACAGCCTGAACATCCACGGAATCAGCCTGAGATGCAGGAAGATACATCTGGATCTCTACAAATGAACATCTCAAGTGCTGAGTATTGAGGTACGAAGCGGGGAGCCGTGAAACCGCACACAGATATCAGAAGATAAATGAAAGGGGGAGGGAGCTGCCGCATTCCAGCGCCGGGAAGCGGTAGCCACCTGCACAGGGAAGCGGGCGGACTCACGGACCAGCACCTGCAAGAGAGCAGACTGAGACCATGAGTCAGGAAACGCACGCAACCAGACTGAGGGGTGGAGCTTCAGAGCGCGCCAGGGTGGCTGGCGACTGGCTGCTGGCGGTATTAGAAACATAAAGGACAGAGATGCACCAGCCCTGGAAGTGAGGGCTGGGACGCAGGGTGTGGGGTGCACATCCCGGGACACTGCAGGGTTGAGCAGCACCAACAGTAACAGAGTTACAGTGGCCACATCATCAGTGGAGAACGGTCCGCATTCCCTCTGTTCTGAGACAGAGGCTGAGATTCGTCCTCGTCCACTGCTGCTCTCTCAGAAGAGGCAGAGCAAACCACCAGGGAAAGCCACCAGAGAACAAAAGCCTGGAAATACCGGCTCACAGTATGCCCATCCCCAACCCCCCTCGCAGGGGACACGGAGACTCTACAAACAGGGTTGCCTGAGTATCGGCGTGGCAGGCCCCTCCCCCAGAAGGCAGGCTGAAAAATCAAGAAGCCTACATCCCTAAGATCCCTATAAAACAAGGGCGCACAGCCTGGGTCCAGGTCAATAATTTGGGCTCTAGACAATCCCGCAACCTCTCCTTATCAGAATGACAAGAAGGAGAAATCCCCCGCCCCCAGCAAGGAAAAGACAATGAGTCTGTGGCCACTGCCACAGAACTAATGGATATGGACATAACCAAATTATCAGAAATGGAATTCAGAGTAACAATGGTCAAGATGATGTGTAGACTTGAAAAAAGTATTAACGAAAATGTTAATGAGAAAATAGAATCTCTACGGGTGGAAATGAGAGCGAATCTGGCAGAAATTAAAAATTCTATGAGCCAAATGCAGTCAAAACTAGAGGCTCTGACGGCCAGGGTGAGTGACGCAGAAGAACGTATCAGCAAATTGAAAGATGGGTTGGTAGAAGAGAAAGCTAAAATAGAATCTAGAGTCAAAAAAATCCACGCTCAGGAATATAGGTTACAGGAGATTACTGACTCAATGAAATGTTCCAATGTCAGAATCATCGGCATCCTCGAGGGGGTGGAGAAAAACAGAGGTCTAGAAGAGATATTTGAACAAATTGTAGCTGAAAACTTCCCTAATCTAGCAAGGGAAACAAACATTCGTGTCTAAGAGGCAGAGAGGACCTCTCCCAAGCTTAACCACGCCAAACCTACACAACGTCACATCATAGTGGAATTCACAAATATTAGATCCAAGGATACAGTATTGAAAGTGGCCAGGGCAAAGAAATTTCTCACGTACCAAGGCAAAGGAATCAGAATTACGTCAGACCTGTCTACACAGAACTAGATTGAGAGAAAGGGTTGGGGGGGCATTTTTAAAGCTCTTTCAGAGAAAAACATGCAGCCAAGGATCCTCTATCCAGCAAGGCTGTCATTCAGAATTGATGGAGAAATAAAGACCTTCCAGAATCGCCAGTGATTGACAAATTTCATAACCACAAATCCAGCCCTATAGGAGATATTAAGGGGGGTCCTATTAAAGTAAAAAGACCACAAGAGTGATACAGAACAGAAAGTCACAATCTATAGAAACAAAGACTTTACTGGCAACATGGCATCATTAAAATCCTCTCTCTCAATAATCAGTCTCAATGTAAATGGCCTCAATGCTCCCATAAAATCACACAGGGTTACAGATTGGATAAAAAGACAGGACCCATCCATTTAATGTCTACAAGAGACTCATTTTGAACCTAAAGATACATTCAGACTGAAAGTAAAGGGATGGAATACCATCTTTCACGCCAATGGACCTCAGAAGAAAGCTGGGGTAGCAATTCTCATGTCAGACAGATTGGATTTTTAACTAAAGACTATAGTTAGAGACACAGAAGGGCACTATATTATTCATAAAGGATGTATCCAACAAGTGGATATGACAATTATAAATATATATGCCCCCAACAGGGGAGCAGCAAGATACACAAACCAACTCTTAAACAGAATAAAGAGACATATAGATAAAAATACATTAATAGTAGGGGACCTCAACACTCCACTATCAGCAATAGACAGAGCACTGGAGCAGAAAACCAACAAAGAAACAAGAACTTTGAATGCCATACTCGAGGAGTTGGACCTCATAGATATATATAGAAAACTACACCCCAAAACCAAAGAATACTCATTCTATTCTAATGCCCATGGAACATTCTCAAGAATAGACCATGTTCTGGGTCACAAAACAGGTCTCAACCGATATCAAAAGACTGAAATTATTCCCTGCATATTCTCAGACCACAACGCTCTGAAATTGGAACTCAACCACAAGGAAAAATTTGGAAGAAACTCAAACACTTGGAGACTAAGAACCATCCTGCTCAGGAATGATTTGATAAACCAGGAAATCAGAAATCAATTTAAAGAATTTATGGAGACCAACGAAAATGAAAACACAATGGTCCAAAACCTATGGGATACTGCAAAGGCAGTCCTAAAGGGGGAATACATAGCCATCCAAGCCTCACTCAAAAGAATAGAAAAATCTAAAATGCAGTTTTTATATTCTCACCACAAGAAGCTGGAACAGCAACAGACGGAGAGGCCAAATCCACGCACGAAGAAGCAGTTGACCAAGATTAGAGCAGAAATCAATGAATTAGAAACCAGGAATACAGTAGAACAGATCAACAGAACTAGAAGCTGGTTCTTTGAGAGAATCAATAAAATTGGCAGATTGCTGGCAAGACTTATCCAAAAGAATAGAAAAAGGACCAAAATTAATAAAATTATGAATGAAAAAGGAAAGCTCACAACCAACATCAATGAAATTGGAAGGATTATTAGAAACTTTTATCAACAGCTATATGCCAATAAATTAAGCAATCGGAAGAGATGGAGGCCTTTCTGGAATCCTATAAACTACTAAGACTGAAACAGGAAGAAATTGATTTTTTAAACAGGCCAATTAATTATGAAGAGATTGAGTCAGTGATAAACACCTTCCAAATAACAAAACTCCAGGCCTGCACGGTTTTCCTGGGGAATTCTACCAAACATTCAAAAAAGAAATAATACCTATTCTTGTAAAGATATTTCAAAAAATAGAAACAGACGTAAAGCTACCAAACTCATTCTATGAGGTCAATATTACCTTGATCCCCAAACCAGGCAACGACCCCATCAAAAAGGAGAATTACAGACCGATTTCCCTAATGAATATGGAGGCCAATATCCTCAACAAGATCCTGGCTAATATAATCCAACAGTACATTAAAAGGATTATCCATCATGACCAAGTGGGATTCATCGCTGGGATACAAGTGTGGTTCAACATTCACAAAATTATCAGTGTCATAAATTTTATCAGCTAAAAAAAAAAAATCCAAAAATCAGATGATTCTCTCAATAGATGCAGGAAAAGCATTTGACAAAATACAGCATCCTTTCCTGATTAAAACCCTTCAGAGTGTAGGGATAGAAGGTACATTCCTCAATCTCATAAAAACCATCTATGAAAAGCCTACAGCAAATATCATTCTCAATGGGGAAAAGCTGGAAGCCTTTCCCTTAAGATCAGGAACACGACAAGGATGCCCACTCTCGCCACTATTATTCAACATAGTACTATAAGTCCTGGCAACAGCAATCAGACAACAAAAAGGGATATAATATAATCAAATTGGCAAGGAAGAAGTTAAAATATCTCTTTTCGCAGATGACATGATACTCTATATGGAAAACCCAAAAGAATCCACCCCCAAAATACTAGAAGTTATAGAGCAATTCAGTAATGTGGCAGAATATTAAATCAATGCTCAGAAATCAGTTGAATTTCTATACACGAATAATGAGACTGAAGAAAGAGAAATTAGGGAATCCATCCCATTTCCAATAGCACCAAAAACCATACGTTACCTTGGATTAACTTAAACAGAGATGTAAAGGATCTATATTCTAGAAACTATAAATCACTCTTGAAAGACATTGAAGAAGACACAGAAAAATGGAAAAATATTCCATGCTCATGGATTGGAAGAATTAACATAGTTAAAATGTCCATGCTACCCAGAGCAATCTACACTTTCAATGCTATCCCGATCAAAATACCGAGGACATTTTTCAAAGAACTGGAACAAATAGTCCTTAAATTTGTATGGAAACAGAAAGTGCCCCGAATCTCCAAGGAACTGTTGAAAAGGAAAAACAAAGCTGGGGGCATCACAATGCCAGATTTCAAGTTGTATTACAAAGCTGTGATCACCAAGACAGCATGGTACTGGCACAAAAACAGACACATAGACCAATGGAACAGAATAGAGAACCCAGAGATGGACCCTCGGCTCTATGGGCAACTGATCTTTGATAAAGCAGGAAAAAACATCCGGTGGAAAAGACAGTCTCTTCAATAAATGGTGCTGGGAAAATTGGACAGCTACATGCAGAAGAATGAAACTTGACCACTCTCTCACACCATACACAAAGATAAACTCCAAGTGGATGAAAGACCTCGATGTGAGACAGGAATCCATCAAAATCCTAGAGGAGAACATAGGCAGCAACCTCTACAACATCGGCCACAGCAACCTTTTTCATGACACATCTCCAAAGGCAAGAGAAACAAAAGATAAAATGAACTTGTGGGACTTCATCAAGATCAAACGCTTCTGCATAGCCAAGGAAACAGTCAAAAAAGTAAGAGGCAGCCTACAGAATGGAAGAATATATTTGCAAATGATACTACAGATAAAAGACTGGTATCCAAGATCTACAAAGAACTTCTCAAATTCAATACACGAGAAACAACCAAATCATAAAATGGGCAGAAGATATGAACAGACACTTTTCCAATGAAGATATACAAATGGCTAACAGACACATGAAAAAATGTTCAAAATCATTAGCCATCAGGGAAATTCAAATCAAAACCACACTGAGATACCACCTTACACCAATTAGAATGGCAAAAATTGAGAAGGCAAGAAACAATAATTTGGAGAGGATGTGGAGAAAGGGGATCCCTCCTACATTGTTGGTGGGAATGCAGGTTGGTGCAGCCACTCTGGAAAACAGTGTGGAGGTCCCTTAGAAAGTTAAAAATTGAGCTACGCTATGACCCAGCCATTGCACTACTGAGTATTTACCCCAAAGATACAGACGTAGTGAAGAGAAGGGCCATATGCACCCCAATGTTCATAGCAGCATTTTCTGCAATAGCCAAAGTGTGGAAGGAACCGAGATGCCTTTCAACAGATGACTGGATTAAGAAGTTGTGGTCCATATATACAATGGAATATTACTCAGCTATCAGAAAGAATGAGTTCTCAACATTTGTTGCAACATGGAGGGCACTAGAGGAGATAATGCTAAGTGAAATAAGTCAAGCAGAGAAAGACAATTATCATATGATTTCTCTCATCTATGGAACATAAGAACTAGGATGATTGGTATGGGAAGAAAGGGATAAAGAAAGGGGGGGTAATCAGAAGGGGGAATTAAGCCTGAGAGACTATGGACTATGAGGAACAAACTGAGGGTCAGAGGGGATGGGGGTGGGGGAATGGGATAGACTGGTGATGGGTATTAAGGGGGGCACTTATTGCATGGTGCACTGGTTGTTATAGGCAACTAATGAATCCTCGTACTTTACATCAGAAACCAGGGATGTACTGTATGGTGACTAACATAATATAATTAAAAAAACATTAAAAAAAGAAAAGTGTCTATTCATATCTTCTGCCCATTTTATGATTTGATTATTTGTTTCTTGTGTATTGAGTTTGAGAAGTTCTTTGTAGATCTTGGATACCAGTCTTTTATCTGTAGTGTCATTCTTAAATATCTTCATTCTGTAGGCTGCGTCCTGGGTTTTTTGACTGTTTCCTTGGCTGTTCAGAAGCTTTCTATTTTGATGAAGTCCCACAAGTTCATTTTTTCTTTTGTTTCTCTTTCCTTTGGAAATGTGTCATGAAAATGTTTCTATGGCTAGTGAAAATTGACCACCCTCTCACACCATACACAAAGATAAACTCCAAATGGCTGAAAGACCTCGACGTGAGACAGGAATCCATCAAAATCCTAGAGGAGAACATAGGCAGCAACCTCTATGACATCGGCCACAGCAACTTTTTACATGGATAGTCCTTTTCACTGTTTAAATCTACTGAGTATTGTAAAAACTCACTGTTCGCAGGATTTTTTGCAACGTGATCCTGATTGTCCTTCATGACTTCAGATCTCTTTATGGGCAGAAATTCCTCAAAGATAAAATGGTACCTGGATTTACACAAATCATTGAGGATTCTTCCCAAAAATGGAAATGAGAAAATAAAATTAAACAACAGAAAAAGAGGTTAATTTTGTTTTATAGGCAAGTGTTTTGGCTCTTCCTAAGTGTCTTTGTTTGACAACATCTGGATAAAAGTACAGTGGCAATTTTGAAACACATGTAGTATTTTCCAATTACTGTTAGTAATATAAAAATTTCAAATATACATTATTACAACATTGGTCATCTCTCTAATACCATCTGACTTTCAGATGTTTCATGAAGATAGTAAAAAGTAAAAATTTTTCCAAATTTAGTCGTATGAAATGCCAAAATGTGCTCAAATTAGATGTCATTGATTATTTCATATGGCAGATAATCTTCATAGTTGGCGTTTTTAACTATTTCTACTTCAAATATTCTTTAAAATGGATTATTAGTTTTTAGGGTGTTCAGTTTTATAAGTCTTTCTTATATATTTTCAATATTAACCGTTTATCAGATACATCATTTGCAAATATCTTCTCCAATGCCATAGGTTGCATTTTAGTTTTGTTATTTCCTTTGCTGTGCAGAAGCTTTTAATTTTGATGAAGTCCCACTAGTATATATTTACTTTTGCCTCCCTTGCCTCAGGAGACATACGTAGAAAGAAGTTGCTATGAACTATGTTAAATAAGTTATTGCCTGTGTTCTCTTCTAGGATTTTTATGGTTTAAGGTCTCACATTTAGGTTTTAATCCATTTTGAGTTTATTTTTGTATATGGTCTAAGAAAATGTTCCAGTTTGATTCTTTTGCGTATTGCTGTCCAGTTTTCCCAACACCATTTATTTGAACAGACTGCCTTTTTCCCACTGGATATTTTTTGCTGATTTGTTGAAGATTAATTGACCATATAGTTATGGGTTCATTTCTGGATTTTCTGTTCTATTCCATTGATCTATGAGTCTGTTTTTGTGCCAGTACCATACTGTCTTGACGATTATAGTTTTCTAATACAGCTTGACGTCTGGGATTGTAAAGCCTCCCACTTTGCCTTTCTTTTTAATATTCCTTTGGTATCTGGGGTCTTTTGTGGTTCCATACAAATTTTAGGATTGTTTGTTCTAGCTCTGTGAAAAATGCTGGCGTTATTTTGATTGGGATTGCATTGAATGTGTAGATTGTTTTGGGTAGTATAGACATTGTAACAATGTTTGTTCTTCCAACCCATGGGCATGGAATGTCTTTCCATTTCTATCCTTCATCGTCATTTTCTTTCAACAGTGTTTTATAATTTTTCCCCCACTGGAAAACAATTTTCAGAGTACAGGTCTTCCATCTCTTTGGCTAGGTTTATTCTTAGGTATCTTATTGTTTTTGGTGTGATTGTAAATGGGATTGATTCCTCAATTTCTCTTTCTGCTGCTTCATTATTGGTGTATAGAAATGCAAGAGATTTCTGTACATTGATTTTGTACCCTGCAACTTTACTGAATTCATTTATCATTTCTATCAGTTTTTTGGTGGAATCTTTCAGGTTTTCTATATAGAGTGTCATGTCATTTGCAAATAGGGAAAGTTTTACTTCTTCCTTGCCAACTTGTATGTCTTTTATTTCTTTTTGTTGTCTGATTGCTGAAGCTAGGACTTACAGTACCAGGTTAAATAAAAGTAGTGAGTGTGGACATCCTTGTCTTGTTTCTGACTATAGGGGAAACACTCTCAGTTTTTCCCCATTGAGGATGATATTAGCCATTGGTTTTCCATATATGCCTTTTATTATGTTGAGGTATGCCCTCTAATCCTACTGTGATGAGGGTTTTTAACATGAATGGATGTTGTATTTTGTCAAATGCTTTTTCTGCATTTATTGAAATGATCATATGGTTCTTATCCTTTCTTTATTAATGTGATGTATCACGTTGATTGATTCGTGAATATTGAATTTGCAGACCAGGAATAAATCCCACTTCATTGTGATAAATGATTTTTTAATGTGTTGTTGGATTCCGTTGGCTAGTATGTTATTGATAATTTTTGCACCTATGTTCATCAGGGATATTGGTCTGTAGTTCTCTTTTTTATTGTTGTGTTTATCTGGTTTTAGTTTCAGGGTAATGATGGCCTGATAGAGTGAATTTGTAAGTTTCCCTTCCTTTTCAATTTTTTGGAATAGTTTCAGAAGAATAGGTATTAACTCTTCTTTAAATGTTTGGTAGATGTGTGGTGATGGGCACTGGGTGTTATACCAACATATGAATTGTTGAACACTACATCAAAAACTAATGATGTATTATATGTTGGCTAATTGAACATAATAAAAAAAATCAGATACTAAATAAATAAATAAATAAAATTAAATGTCTCATAGAATTCACCTGTAAAGCCATCTGGCCCTGGACTTTTGTTTGTTGCCAGTTTTTTGATTATGGATGCAATTTTGTTGCCAGTTATAGGTCTCTTCAAGTTTTCTATTTCTTCCTTTTTCAGTTTTGGTAGTTCATATGTTTCTAGGAATTTATCCATTTCTTCCAGGTTGTCTAATTTGTTGGCATATATTTTGTCATAATATTCTCTTATAATTTTTCGTATTACTGTGGTGTTGGTTGGTTACTTCTCAGCTCTCATTTGTGATTTTATCTGGATCCTTTCTCTTTTCTTTTTGATAAGTCTGGGTAAGGGTTTATCAATTTTATTAATTTTTTCAAAAAACTAGCTCCTGGTTCCATTGATCATTCTACTGGTTTTTTTTTTCATGTCTTTATCATTTATTTCTGCTCTAATCTTTATTTTTTAACTTCCTTCAGGCTTCTTTATTTCTGCTGGCTTTCGGTTTTGTTTGTTGTTCTTTTCCTAGTTCTCTTAGGTGTAAGAGTAGATTGTTTTTTTTGAGATTTTTCTTGTGTCTTGAGTTAGGCCTGTAGTGCCATATACTTCCCTCTCAGGACCACCTTTGCTGCATCCCAAAGGTTTTGGGCCATTGTGTTTGCAATTTTATTTGTTTCTTTGTACTTTTTTCTTTTCTTTTTTTTTTTTGGAGATTAAACTTTTTATTCACAGACAACATGATTGTCTATGTCGAAAATCCAATGGAATGTACTAGATTCCAATGGAAGCTGGTAGAACTAATAAGTGATTTTAACAAGGTTGCAATATACAAGATCAGTATAGAGAAATCAATTGTATTTCTACATACTGGCAACAAACAATTAGAAATTAAAAATTTAAAAGTAACACTATTTACATTTTATTTATTTTTTTGTAATAATTTTTTATTATATTATGTTAGTCACCATACAGAACATCCCTAGTTTTTTATGTAAAGTTCCATGATTCATTACTTGCGTATAATACCCAGTGCACCATGCAATATGTGCCCTCCTTAATAACCATCACTGGCCTATCCCAATCCCCCACCTCCCTCCCCTCTGAAGCCCTCAGTTTGTTTCCCAGAGTCCACAGTCTCTCATGGTTCCTTCCTCCTTCTGTTTACCTCCCTTTCTTGTACTTTTTTCTTATTACATCTTTGACTTCTTGACCCACTCATTGTTTAGTAGCATGTTCTTTAACCTCCATATATTTGTGCTCTTTCCCATCTTTTTCTTGTGGTTGATTTCCAGTTCCATAGCATTGTCGTTAGAGAAGATGCACGATATGATTTTGATTTTCTTGAATTTGTTGAGGCTTGTTTTGTAGGTGCTATGTGATCTATTCTGGAGAACGTTCCATGTGCACTTGAAAAGAATGTGTATTCTGCTGCTTTAGGATGGCATGTTCTAAATATATCTGCTAAATCCATCTGGTTCAGTGTGCCATTCAAAGCTGTTGTTTCCTTCTTAATTTTCTGTTTAAATGATCTGTCCATTGATGTAAGTGGGGTGTTAAAGTCCCCTGTTATTATTGTATAATTATCAATTAGATCCTTTATGTTTGTTATTAATTGTTTTATGTATTTTGGTGCTCCTATGTAGGGTGGGTAAATATTTACGATTGTTATATCTTCTTGTTGAATTGTTCCCTTTATTATTATATAGTATCCTTTTTTGTCTCTTGTCACAGTCTTTGTTTTAAGGTCTACTTTTTTGACCCAAGAAGATGGTGGTGGAATAGAACCCTAGGCTCACCTGGTCCCAAGAACACAACTAGATAACTATCAAATCATCCTAAATACCCCAGAAATCAACCTGAAGCCTAACAGAACAACCACAGGGAGAGAAGTGGCCACATCAAAGAAGGTAGAAAGTTTGGAGACATGTTTTGGTTGATTAAAGGATTGTGGATGCTGCGAAGGGGAGGGAGCTGTGGTCACAAAGGAGGGTGAGAGAAAGAGGAGGGAGCACACAGGGGAATGCCCAAGAACATTTTCCCATAGCCATTGTCTGGGAAATTGAGAGGGGCTAAATTTTGTGATTTCTTGCACCCAGTGAAGCCTAAAGCCTGGAAACAGTCCTATGGAATGCAGAAAGGTATTTGCAAGTGACAAATCCAATGAAGGGCTAGTATCCACAATATGTAAAGAACTTAGAAAACTCAACACCCAAAAACCAAATAACCCAATTAAGAAATATGCAGAAGACATCAACAGACATTTCTCCAAAAAAGACATACAGATGGCCAACAGACACAAGAAAAGATGCTCAGGACCCATTACTATCAGGGAAATGTAAATCAAAACTACACCTGTCAGAATGGCTAAAATCAACAGCACAAGAAAAAACACGTTGGTGAGAAAGTGGAGGAAGTGAAACCCTCCTGCAATGTTGGTGGGAATGCAAACTGGTGCAGCCATTGTGGTAAATAGTATGGAGGTTCCTAAAAAGTTAATAGAACTAACCTATAATCCAGTAACTCCACTGCTTGGAATTTTCCTCAAAGAATACAAAAAATACTAATTCAAAGGGATATATGCACCCCAATATTTATAGCAGCATTATCTCCAATAGCCAAATTATGGAAAGAGCCCAAGTGTCCATGGAACGATGAATGGATAAAGATGTGGTGTGTATGAATATATATAATTAAATATTACTCAGCCACATAAAAAATGAAAATTTGCCATTTGCAAGTACATTAATGAAGCTAGAGGTTGTTGTCCTAAGTGAAATAAGTCAAAGAAAGACAAATACCATATGATTTCACTAATATATGGCAATTAAGAAACAAAACAAATGAGCAAAGGGACAAAGAGAGAGAGAGAGAGATAGGCAACAACAAAAAAAAATACTTTTAACTTTAGAAGGCAAATTGATGGTTACCAGATAGGAGGTGGGGGGGATTAAAGAGGACACTTGTGATGATCACAGAGTGTTGTATGGAAGTGTTGAATCACTATATTGTACACCTAAAACTAATATTACATTGCATATTAACTAACTGGAATTTAAATAAAAATTTAAAAAATAAAGACTACTTTGTTTGATGTAAGTTTGTTACTCAGCTTTCTTTTAACATCCATTTGCATGACAGGTGTTTCTCCATCCCCTCATTTTCTTTCTTTCTTTCTTTCTTTCTTTCTTTCTTTCTTTCTTTCTTTCTTTCTTTCTTTCTTTCTTTCTTTCTAGCTTCTTTTTTAAAAATTATATTTTAATGTATTTTATTATATTATGTTAGTCACCATACAGTACATCCCCGGTTTCCGATGTAAAGTTCGATGATTCATTAGTCGCGTAAAACACCCAGTGCACCATGCGATACGTGCCCTCCTTACTACCCATCACCAGTCTAACCCATTCCCCCACCCTCCTCCCCCTGTGGCCCTCAGTTTGTTTCTCATAGTCCATAGTCTCTCATGCTTCATTCCCCCTTCTGATTACCCCCCTTTCTTTATCCCTTTCTTCCTCTACCGATCATCCTAGTTCTTATGTTCCATAGATGAGAGAAATCATATGATAATTGTCTTTCTCTGCTTGACTTATTTCACTTAGCATTATCTCCTCCAGTGCCATCCATGGTGCAGCAAATGTTGAGAATTTGTCCTTTCTGATAGCTGAGTAATATTCCATTGTATATATGGACCACAACTTCTTAATCCAGTCATCTGTTGAAGGGCATCTCGGCTCCTTCCATGCTTTGGCTATTGTGGACAACGCTGCTATGAACATTGGGGTGCATATGGCCCTTCTCTTCACTAGGTCTCTATCCTTGGGGTAAATACCCAGTAGTGCAATGGCTGGGTCATAGGGTAGCTCAATTTTTAACTTTTAAAGGGACCTCCACACTGTTTTCCAGAGTGGCTGTACCAACTTGCATTCCCACCAACAATGTAGGAGGGATCCCCTTTCTCCACATCCTCTCCAACAATTGTTGTTTCTTGCCTTGTCTATTTTTGCCATTCTAACTGGCGTAAGGTGGTATCTTAGTGTGGTTTTGATTTGAATTTCCCTGATGGCTAATGATTTTGAACATTTTTTCATGGGTCTGTTAGCCATTTGTATGTCTTTTTCTAAAAGTGTCTGTTCATATCTTCTTCCCATTTTTTGATTTGTTTATTTGTTTCTCGTGTATTGAGTTTGAGAAGTTCTTTGTAGATCTTGGATACCAGTCTTTTATCTGTAGCATCATTTGCAAATATATTCTCCCATTCCGTGGGCTGCCTCTTAGTTTTTTGTTTTATTTCCTTGGCTTTCCTTTGTTTTATTATGTTTCCTTGTGCAGAAGCTTTTTATCTTGATGAAGTCCCACAAGTTCATTTTATCTTTTGTTTCTCTTGCCTTTGGAGATGTGTCATGAAAAAGGTTGCTTTGGCCAATGTCGTAGAGGTTGCTGCCTATGTTCTCCTCTAGGATTTTGATGGATTCCTGTCTCACATCGAGGTCTTTGATCCATTTGGAGTTTATTTTTGTGTATGGTGTGAGAGAGTGGTCAAGTTTCGTTCTTTTGCATGTAGCTGTCCAATTTTCCCAGCCCCATTTATTGAAGAGACTGTCCTTTTTCCACTGGATGTTTTTTCCTGCTTTATCAAATATTAGTTGCCCAAAGAGCCGAGGGTCCATTTCTGGGTTCTCTATTATGTTCCACTGGTCTATGTGTCTGTTTTTGTGCCAGTACCATGCTGTCTTTGTGATCACAGCTTTGTAGTACAGCTCGAAATCCGGCATTGTGATGCCCCCAGCTTTGTTTTTCCTTTTCAACAGTTCCTTGGAGATTCGGGGCCTTTTCCGGTTCCATACAAGTTTAAGGACTATTTGTTCCAGTTCTTTAAAAATGTCATTGGTATTTTGGTTAGGTCCTTTTAAAAAATTTTTTATAGTAATATTTTTTCATTATATTATGTTAGTCACCATACAGTACATCCCTGATTTTTGATGTTAAGTTCCATGATTCATTAGTTGCGTATAACACCCAGTGCACCATGCAATACATGCTCTCCTTACTACCCATCATCAGCCTATCCCATTCCCCCACCGCCCTCCCCTCTGAAGCCCTCAGTTTGTACATCCCCTCACCTGCAATCTGCAGGTGTCTTTAGGTCTGAAACGAGCTGTAGGCAGCATATAGATGGGTCTTTTTAAAAAAAGTCCATTCTGTCACCCTATATTCTTTGATTGGAGCATTTAGTCCATTTGCATTCAAAGTAATTATTGATAAAGATATGTGTTTCTTTTATCATTTTAATTTTTTATGGTTGTTTTTGAAGATTTTTTCTGAACCTTTTCTTAATCTTTCACTGTTTGCTGATTTTCTTTAGAGAGATATTTGGATTTCTTTCTCTCTTTCCTTTGCACGTTTATTAGTGGTTTTTGATATATTGTTACCATTAGGTTTGTATATAACCTCTTCTGCCTACAGCAGTCTACATTAAGTTGATGATCTTTTAAGTTTGCTGGTTCATGTGATTAATGTAAATCTTTGGCAAAAAAAGACTGATAATGTTGTTTTATAAAAATTGCTATGTCTTCTGAGTTATCAAGTTTAAGTATAATACAATAATGCAATTTTATTCTACTTGAGTGTGTTCTTAATCTTATATAGATTTACTGATTAGATTTACTGATTAGATAAGCTGGAATCATGTCTATTAGATGTTTAAGATTATTTATGTAACTGTTCATTTATACCAAATTGTCTCATTATTCTGACAAACTTTATTCAACAGTAATTATGCTTTATAATATGTCAACTTATTTTTAAAAATAAGCCTCACCTGTGTGTGTGTATGTGTGTGTGTGTGTGTGTGTGTGTGTATGTATTCTTTATCCACTTATCTATTGATGAACACTAGGGTTTCTTCCAAATCTGGGCTATTGTAAATAATACTGCAATAAACATAAGAGTATGTATATCTTTTTGAATTTGTGTTTATATTTTCTTTGGGTAAATCCCCAGTACTGGAATTACTGGATATGTTGTAGTTTTTTTAAAATTTTTTGAGGAACTTCTGATCTGTTTTCCACAATTGTTACACTAATTTGCATTTCCACCAACAGTGCACAAGTCTTCTTTTCTCAACACATCCTCATCAACATTTAGTTCTTGCATTTCTTATTTTAGCCATTCTGACAGGTGTCAGGTGATATCTCTTTGCCATTTTGATTTGCATTTCCTTGGTTATTAGTGATGGTGAGTATGTTTTCATGTGTCTGATAAGCATTTGCATGTCCGTCTTCAAAAACTGTCTATTCAGGTTCCCTGCCCTTTTTAATTGGATTATTTGCTTGGTGTGTGTGTGTGTGTGTGTGTGTGTGTGTGTGTGTTGAGTTGTATAAGTTCTTTATATATTTTGGATATTAACTCCTTACTAGATATATCATTTGCAAATAACTTCTCCCATTCAGTAGGTTGCTCTTTTGTTTTGCTGATGGTTTCCTTTGCTGTGCAAAAGCTTTTTATTTTGGTGTCCCAATAGTTTAATTTTCTTTTTGTTCCCATTGCCTGAGGAGATATATCTAGAAAAATGTTTTTACAGTTGATGACACAGAGCTTACTTCACATTTTCTTCTAAGAATTTACTGGTCTCAGGTTTCACATTTAGGTCTGTGATCCATTTTGAGTTTATATTTGTGTATTATGTTAAAAAGGTGGTCCAGTGTCATCATTTGACATGTAGCTATTCAGTTTTCTAAGCACTATTTATTGAATATGGTGTCTTATCTCCATTGTATATTCTTGCAATTTTTGTCATAGATTAATTGGCCCTATGAGTGTGAGTTTATTTATGGGCTTTCTCTTCTGTTTCATTGATTCATTGATCTTTGTGTCTATTTTTGTGCCAGTACCATACTGATTTTGTATGTTTTTATTTAAATTCCAGTTAGTTAACATACAGTGCAATATTAGTTTCTGGTATAAGATATAGTGATTCAACACTCCATACAACACCTGGTGCTCATCACAACAAGTGCACTCCTTAATCCCCATCAACTACTTAACACATCCCCCACCCACCTCCTTTCTGGTAACCATCAATTTGTTTTCTATAGTTAAGAGTCTATTTCATGGTTTTCCTCTCTGTTCTGATTACTACAGCTTTGTAGTGTGTCTTGAAATCTGGGATTGTGATACTCAGCCATTAAAAAAAAAAAAGAATGAGATCTTGTCATTTACAACAACATGGATGGGACTAGAGGGTATTATGCTAAGTGAAATAAGTCAGTCAGAGAAAGACAAATACCATATGATTTCACTCCTGGGGAATTTAAGAAACAAAGAAATGAACATATAAAAAGAGACAAACAAAAAACAGAGACTTTTAAATACAGAGAATAAACTTTTTCTTCTTTTTTTGCCAGAGAGGAGGTGTGTGGAGGGATGGGTGAAATAGAATGGGTTAAGGGTATTTTATCTAAAATTTAAAAAAGGGGTACATTTATCTCCATGACCTGAGTATATGTAGTATTGTCGATTCATTAGTTGAAACTAATATAACAGTGTATGTCAATTATATCTCAATAAATTAAAAAATAATCTTCACCTCTTTTTCCTTTATTTCTTAGTTACACATTTTCCCCATCTTTACTATATTTGGTATAGTAAAGAGGTACAATTGACCTATTAGAAATAATGTAGTATATAAGCTTAAAGACAGTTTCCAAGATATTTCTGGTAACTTAAAGCTTAGTCTTGTGCTAATTTAAGTGTGTAGGTTATACAGGATGTGTTTTTAAGAGGATTTATTTATTTTAGAGAGAGAGCATGAGCAGGGGTGGGGGGCCGAAGGAGAGGGAAAGAAAGAATCTCAAGCAGACTCCCCACAGAGTGCAGAGCCTAATGCAAGGCTGGATCCCAGGACCCTGAATCAAAACCAAGAGTATGACACTTAATCAACTGAATCATTGAAGCACCCCAAAGATGAGCTTTTATTAAGGAAAAGGAGAGTAATTTTGTCCTAAAGTAAAATGAGTTATTATTCCACAACAAGAAGGAGGAAAATGAGGAACAGAAACTGAATGGTATGAAAAGTAGAAGTTTCACAAAAAAGTAATTTTATTACTCATGGTCCAAACTCTATGTAATTTGATGGGTTTGTTTATAAGATTAAAAGAAAGAAGAAAAGAAAAGAAAGAAAAGAAAAGAAAAGAAAAGAAAAGAAAAGAAAAGAAAGAAAAAAACTGCTTTATTATCAAATAGTATACTATTGCAAAACTAAAATTTGTTTTTTTCTCTGTTAAAATTACACATTTTTCTTAGATTAATGTTTTGTTTTGTTTTGTTTACCAGGAATGTAATCCTTTATTTGACAAACCCTTTGGTAGTGCAATCTTCAAATTCTTTTTTTATTATAATTATTATGTTCAGTTAGCCAACATATAGATTATTGGTTTATTTTTAATAAGATGTGAAAGTTTTCCCTTTCCCTTCTGAGCAATCTGCTTAGAGGACAACAATTCTATGTCCTATCAGAATAATTTTCTGTGCTTTATGTTAGCTTTATCATGTCCTTGATTCTTTAAAAGAACCAAGTCTTCGCACTTTTAAGAGCTAAGGTTTTTGTGTTCTTTTGTGGTTTTTTTACTATTACCTGCCATACTTATAAAATATTTTATTGTCACCTTTATTTAATTAGGTAGCCAACTATTGTTTCTCATAGTGGCCTATGATCTTATTTAAATCTCTGTTCCCACCTTCTAACAAATTTTGACATATTGTCTTCCCAAAATCAAATCCTGAATTATGTGGGTTTTTTTGGGGGGGGAGGGAGAGAGAAAGCATGCATGTGAGCAAGGGTGGGGGACACAGAGAGTGGAAGAGAGAGAATCTTAAGCAAGCTGCATGCTGGGCTCAATCTTACAACACTGAGATCATGCTTGAATCACAATCAAAAGTCAGACACTAAACCCAACTGAGCCACCCAGGCACTCCCTAAATGATATATTTAATCTCAAATTGCCCTTGGAATTTTTCAGAAAACCTTTAGAAAATTATAAAGTGTTTTTTTCATCTTGTAAAAATAAAAGTGCTAAAAAATCATTAAATTTATTTTATATTATATAAGTTGCATGAGGAAATTTGCCAAATAAATGCTTAACCTTTCCCAGATTAAATTTGTTTTTTTATTAAAGAGGGTCAGAGAGTTTGTTTTGTTTTGTTTAAATAATTTATTTATTTATTTGACAGAGAGAGACAGAGAGAGAGGGAACACAAGCAAGGGGAATGTGAGAGGGAGAAGCAGGCTTCCCACGGAGCAGGGAGCCCGATGCGGGGCTCAATCCCAGGGCGCTGGGATCATGACCTGAGCCGAAGGCAGACACTTAATGGCTGAGCCACCCAGGCGCCCCAGAGGTTTTTTTTTTTTTTAAGATTTTATTTTTATTTATTTGTCAGAAAGAGGCAGAGAGAGAGCACAAGCAGAGGGAGGAGCAGGCAGAGGGAGAAGCAGGCTCCCCTCTGAGCAAGAAGCCTGATGCAGGACTCGATCCCAGGAGGGGAGGGGGGTGGGGGAATGGGATAGACTGGTGTTGGGTAGTAAGGAGGGCACATATTGCATGGTGCACTGGGTGTTATACGCAACTAATGAATCATCGAACCTTGCATCAGAACCCAGGGATGTACTGTATGGTGACTAACATAATGTAATAAAAAATATTAAAAAAAAAAAGAAAAAGTGTTTTCCACATGAAAAATTCTCTTGGCTCTTTTGAGAAACCAAGGGACCCATCTCAATGGGAAAGTCATGCAAAAAATTCAGTATTTATTTATTTTCTTTATTTTTATTTTTTTAATTTAAATTCAACTGAGGAACATATAGTAAGCACATCATTACTTTCAGATGTAGAGTTCAATAATTCATCAGTTGTGTATAACATCCAGTGTTCATCACATCACATGCCCTGCTTAATGTCCGTCACCCAGTTACCCCATCCCCCCACCCACCACCCTCCAGCAACCCTCAGTTTGTTTCCTGAAGTGAAGAGTCTCTCATAGTTTTTCTCCCTCTCTGATGACCTACCGTTCAGTTTTCCCTTCCTTCCCCTATGATCCTCTGCACTGTTTCTTATATTCTACATATGAGTGAAGCCATGTGATCATTGTCTTTCTCTGATTGACTTATTTCGCTCAGCATGATACCCTCCAGTTCCATCCACAGGAATGTAAATGGTAAGTATTCATCCGTTCTGATGGCTGAGTAAAATTCTATTATATACATACCATATCTTCTTATCTATTCATCTGTTCTTGGGCATCTGGGCTCTTTCCACAGTTTGGCTATTGTGGATATTGATGCTATAAACATTAGGGTGCAGGTGTCCCTTCGGATCAAAACATCTGTATCTTTGGGGTAAATACCCAGTAGTGCAATTGCTGGGTCCTGGGCTAGCTCTATTTTTAACTTTTGAGGAACTTCCATACTGTTTTCCAGAGTGGCTGCACCATTTTGTATTCCCACCAACAGTATAGGAGCATTCCCTTTTCTCCACATCCTTGCCAACATTTGTTATTTCCTGTCTTGTTAATTTTACCATTCTGGTTGGTGTGAGGCAGTATCTCATTGTGGTTTTGATTTGTGTTTCCCTGATGCCAAGTGATGTGGAGCATTTTTTCATGTGTATGTTGGCCATTTAAATGTCTTCTTTGGAGAAATGTCTGTTCATGTCTTCTGCCCATTTCTTGGTAGGATTCTTTGTTTTCTGGGTGTTGAGTTTGATAAATTCTTTATGGATCTTGGATACTAGCCTTTTATCTGATAGGTCACTTTCAAATATCTTCTGCCATTCCATAGGCTACCTTTTAGTTTTCCTGATTATTTCCTTTGCAGTTCAGAAGGTTATATCTTCATGAAGTCCCAATAGTTCATTTCTGCTTTTGTTTCCCTTGCTTTTGGAGGCATGTCTAACAAGAAGTTACTGTGGCTGAGGTTGAAGCTGTCGCTGCCTCTGTTCTCTAGGATTTTGAAGTATTCCTGACTCACATTTAGGTCTTTCATCCATTTTGATTTTATATTTCTGTATGGTGTGAGAAAATAGCCCAGTTTCATTCTTCTACATGTGGTTGTCCAATTTTCCCAAAACCATTTTTGAAGAGACTGTCCTTTGTCCATTAAATACACTTTCCTTCTTTGTCTAAGATTAGTTGACCATAAAGTTGAGGGTCCACTTCTGGGTTCTCTATTCTGTTCCATTTTTCTGTGTGCCTGTTTTTGTGCCAGTATCATACTGTCTTGATGATTACAGCTTTGTAATGTAGCTTGAAGTCTGACACTGTGGTGCCCCCAATTTTGGTTTTCTTTTTCAACATTTGTCTGGCAATTTAGGGTCCTTTTTGGTTCCATACAAATTATAGGATTGTTTGATCCAGCTCTGTGAAAAATACTGATAGTATTTTGATAGGGATTGCATTGAATGTGTAGATTGCTCTAGGCATCATGGACATTTTCACAATGTTTATTCTTCCAATCCATGAGCATGGAACGTTTTTCTGACTCTTTGTGTCTTGCTCAATTTCTTTCATAAGTGTTCTGTAGTTTTTAGATTACAGATCCTTTCCCTCACTGGTAAGGTTTATTTCTAGGTATCTTATGGTTTTGGGTGCAATTACAAATGGGATCAATTCCTTGATTTCTCTTTCTTCAGCCTCATGTTAGTGTATAGACATGTAACTTATTTCTGTGCATTGATTTTGTATACCGACATGTTGTTGAATTGGTGTATGCATCCTAGCAATTTGGGGATGTAGTCTTTTGAGTTTTTTACATAAAGTATCATGTCATCTGCGAAGAGAGAGAGTTTGACGTCTTCTTTACCAATTTGAATGCCTTTTTATTTACTTATTTATTTTATTTTTTATAATAATTTTTTATTATGTTATGTTAGTCACCATACAGTACATCCCTAGTTTTTGATGTAATGTTCCATGATTCATTACTTGCGTATAACACCCAGTGCACCATGCAATACGTGCCCTCCTTAATACCCATCACCAGCCTATCCCAATCCCCCACCCCTCTCCCCTCTGAAGCCCTCAGTTTGTTTCCCACAATGCCTTTTATTTCTTTTTGTTGTCTGATTGCTGATACTAGGACTTCTAGTACGATGTTAAACAACAGTGGTGAAAATAGGCATCTCTGTTTGTGTTTCTGACCTTAAGGGAAAAGCTCTCAGTTTTTACCCATTGAGAATGATATTTGCTGTGGGCTTTTTATATATGCTTTTGTGTTATTGAGATATATTCCCTTTATCCATACACTGTGGTGAGTTTTAATCAAAAAAGGATGCTGTATTTTGTCAAATGCTTTTTCTGCATCAGTTGAGAGGACCATATGGTTCTTGTCCTTTCTTTTATTAATGTGTTGTGTCACATTGATTGATCTGAGGATGTTGAACCACCTTGCAGCCCAGGAGTAAATCCCACCTGGTCGTGATGAATAATCCTTTTAATGTACTGTTAGAGCCTATCAGCTAGGATCATGGTGAGTATTTTGGCATCCATGTTGTTCAGGGATATTGGTCTGTAATTCTCCTTTTTGGTGGAGTCTTTGCCTGGTTTTAGGATCAAGGTAATTCTGGCCTCATAGAAAGAGTATGGAAGTTTTCTTTCCATTTCTATTTCTTGAAACAGCTTCAGAGGAAAAGGTGTTAATTTTTCTTTAAATGTTTGGTAGAATTCCCCTGGGAGCAATCTGGCCCTAGACTCTAGTTTTCGGGATGTTTTTGATTACTGCTTCAATTTTCTTGCTGGTTATTGATGTGTTAAGATTTTATATTTCTTCCTATTTCAGTTTTGGTAGTTTATAAGTTTCTAGGAATGTATCCATTTCTTCCAGATTGCCTAATTTGTTGGCATATAGTTGCTCATAATATATTCTTAAATTTGTTTGTATTTCTGTGGTGTTGATCATGATCTCTCTTCTTTCATTCATGATTTTATTAATTTGGGTCCTTTCTCTTTTATTTTTGGTAAGTCTGGCTAGGGATTTATCAATTTTATTAATTCTTTTAAAGAACCAATTTCTAAGTTTATTGATCTGTTCTACTGTTCTTTTGGTTTCTGTTTCATTGATTTCTGCTCTAATCTTTATTATTTACCTTCTCCTGCTTGATTTAGGCTTTATTTGCTCTTCTTTCTCCATCTTCTTTTGGTGTAAGGTTAGCTTGTGTATTTGAGACTTCTTGTTTTTTGAGAAAGGCTTGTATTGGTATGCACTTCCCTCTTAGGGCCACCTTTGCTGCATTCCAACAGTTTTGAACTGTTGTGTTTTCATTTTTATTTTTTCCATGATTTTTTAATTCTTCTTTAATTTTGTGGTTGACCCATTCATTCTTTAATGGGATGTTCTTTAACCTCCAAATATTTGAGTTCCTTCCAAATTTCTTCTTGTGGTTGAGTTCCAGTTTCAAAGCACTGTGGTCTCAAAATATGCAGGGAATAATCTCAGTCTTTTGGTATTGGTTGAGACCTGGTTTGTGCCCCAGCATGTGATCTATTCTGAAGAATGTTCCATGTGCACTTGAGAGGAATGTGTATTCTGTTGCTTTAGGATGGAATGTTCTGTATATATATTTGTGAAGTCCATCTTGTCTCTTTTGTCATTCAAAACCCTTGTTTCCTTGTTGATTTTTTTTGCTTAGATGATCTACCCATTGCTGCAAGTGTGTTGTTCAAGTCCCCCACTATTATTGTACTATTATCAATGTGTTTCTTTATTTCGGTTATTAATTGGTTAGTATAATTGACTGATCCCATGTTAGAAGCATAAATATTTATAATTGTTAGATCTTCTTGTTGGATAGACCCTTTAAGTGTGATATAGTGTCCCTCTTCATCCCTACTATAGTCTTTGGTTTAAAATCTAATTTGTCTGATATAAGGATTCCTACCCCAGCTTTCTTTTGATGTCCTTTGTATGGTAAATTGTTCTCCACCCCCTCACTTTCAATCTGGAGGTTTGTTTGAGCCTAAAATGAGCCTCTTGTGGACCACATATGGATCAGTCTTGCTTTTTTTTATCTAATCTGATACCCTGTGTATTTTGATTGGAGCATTTAGCCCTTTCACATTCAGAGGAACTATTGAAAGATATGAATTTAATGCCATTGTGTTATGTGTAAAGTCCCTATTTCTGTATATTGTCTCTGTTTCTTTCTGGGGTATGTTATTTTGGGCTTTCTCTGCTTACAGGATCCCCTTTAATATTTCTTGCAGGGCTGGTTTAGTGATCACAAATTCTTTTAGTTTCTGTTTGTCCTGGAAGCTCTATCTCTCCTTCTATTCTGAATGGCAGCCTTGCTGGATACAGTATTCTTGGCTGCATGTTTTTCTCATTTAGTACTCTGAATATATCATGCCAGCCCTTTCTTCCCTGCCAGGTCTCTGTGGATAGGTCTGCTGCCAGTCTAATGTTCCTACCCCTGTAGGTTAATGACCTCCTTTCTCAAGCTACTTTCAGGATTTTCCTTTATCTCTGAAATTTGCTAGCTTCATTATTACATATTGTGGTGGTGTTTCATATTTATTGATTTTGAGGGGTGTTCTCTGTACCTCCTGTACTTGAATGCCTGTTTCCTTCCCCAGATTTGGGATGCTCTTTGCTATGATTTGCTCAAATATACTTTCTGTCCCTCTCTCTCTCTCTTTTTTTTCCTCTCAGACCTCAATAATTCTAGTGTTTTGCTTTTCAGTATCACTGATTTCTCGAAGCGTCCCCTCATGGTCCATTAGTTGTTTTTCTCTTTTCCTCAGCTTTCTTCCTTTCCATCATTGTGTCTTCTATGTCACTGAGTCTCTCTTCTGCCTCATTTACCCTAGCTGTTAGAGCATCCATTTTAGACTGCATCTCAGAGCATTTTTAATTGCAGCTTGATTAGAGTTCATCTCTGCACTAAGAGATTCTCTAGTGTCTTGTATGCTTTGTTCAAGCCCAGCTAGTAACTTTATAATCATTATCCTGAATTCCAGCTCCAGTATTTTACTTATATCCATATTAATTAGATCTATGGCAGAGAGTATTACCTCTGGTTCTTTCTTTTGCTCTGAATTTCTCCTTCTAGTCATTTTGTCCAGAAAGAATAGATGAATGAGAGAACAAAACCAAAAAGGTCAACTTTGACCCCAGCAAAACACACCGTAGACAAATCTGAAGAGATTAGAAAGCAAAAAAGAAAAGAAAAAGAAAAGGGAAAAACGGAGGGCATGATCTCACTGGTGGACAAAACAGGGTGATCCTTTTTGTCCTGGGTATATTTTGTTTTGTTTGTTAGAAGATATTAAATCCCAAAATTGCAAAGAAAGATAAGCGTATATATATTAAAAAATAAAATTGAGTACAGTGAAAGGAAGCCAAAACTCAGAGTATATCTATAATATTAAACATAAAAATGAAAATTTAAAAAAGACTGAAAAATAAAGGGTTGATAAAATAAGAAATTAGTTGAAAAGGGAGAAAAAAAGAAAAGAGAAAAGAAAGTTTTAAACTGAAAGACTAAAGAGTCATGAGAATAAACCTCAAACTCTATATACTATTTTCACCTAGCACAGGTGTTTTTCAGTTCTGAGTGATCCATAAACTTGGTCTTTGACTGATTTTCCTGTTTGTCTTGGGGGGGGGTGCTGTTGCACTGATTCTAAGGCATCTTTGTCTGGGTGGAGTTGCACCACCCCTCTCCAGGGTGCCAGGCTCAGTGTAAGCTGCTTTGGATTGCTCTATGTGGTTTTTGTTTCATGAAGGATTTTTGCACCGCTTGCAAGAAGTGGTCACTTTTCTATTTGCAGAATTGCAGCAAATCTTTTCTTAGATATCAGGTTGAATTCACAGGTATTCAGAATGTTTTGATAGATAACTAGCTGAATTCAAGGGACTAGATGAAACACCAGTCCCCTATTCTTCCACCGTCTTCCCCAGAATCCAATTCTTTCTTTATACCCAAAACTAAATGGTCCTTTTTATACAAAGTAATCTTAAACAACAAGGAAAAATATTAAAACTAAAATTTGCTAAACCAATACAAAATAATACCTCAATCTCTCATGGTCCAGGAATTTACCATTAGCACTGGTTGCCTTCAAGTCCTCTTCCACTGTGACATACTAACCATCCCATATGATATAATGACTGAGAATCACATATTTTTTTCTGGGATCTTGACGATTATGACCTAGCCAATTAACTAATTTTATTTTTATTTTTATTTTTTTTAATCTTTATTTTGTTATATTAGTAACCATACAGTACATCCCCAGTTTTTGATGCAATGTTCCATGATTCGTTATTTGCGTATAACACCCAGTGCTCCATGTAATATGTACCCTCCTTAATACCCATCACCGGCCTATCCCATTCCCCCACCCTCCTCCCCTCTGAAGCCCTCAGTTTGTTTCCCAGAGCCCATAGTCTCTCATGGTTCATTCCCCCTTCTGTTTACTCCCCCTTCATTCTTCCCTTCCTTCTTCTACCGATCTTCCTATTTCTTATGTTCCATTAATGAGTGAAACCATATGATAATTTTCTTTCTCTGCTTGACTTATTTCACTTAGCATAATCTCCTCCAGTCCTGTCCATGTTGCTGCAAATGTTGTGTAATCATTCTTTCTGATGGCTGAGCTGAGATGCCCTTCAACAGATGACTGGATTAAGAAGATGTGGTCCATGTATACAATGGAATATTACTCAGCCATCAGAAAGAAAGATTACACAATATTTTGTTTTATATATATTTCCCTCCAAGCTGTTCTCCATTTAATCGTTTCTTTCTCCCTGCAAGAATCTCAAAATCTATGTCATTTCTTCACTCAACTCATAGAACAATCTCACAGCCCTACTTTTGATTGCTGGTTATATACTCCTTTTCCTTTGCTTTTTGAATTTTTTATTACAATATAATTAATATACAGTATTTTATTAGTTTCAGGTGCAAAATATAGTGATTTGATAATTCCACACATCACCCAGTGCACTCACAAGTTCTCTCCTTAAGCCCCATCAACTATTTAACATATCCCCCTTCCCATACCGTTTCCCAGAGTGGATGCAACAATTTGCATTCCCACCAACATTGCAAGAGGGTTCCCCTTTCTTCCCATAGTCAACAACAACTATTGTTTCTTCTGTTGTTAATTTTAGCCATTCTGACTGGTGTGACATGATATCTCATTGCAGTTTCAATTTTCATTTCCCTGATGATAGGTGATGTTGAGCATTTTTTCATGTGTGTGTTAGCCATCTGTATCTCTTCTTTGGAGAAATATCTGTTCATCTCTTCTGCCCATTATTAATTGGATTATTTGTTTATCAGTAGTTGAATTTTATAATTTCTTTATATTTTGGATACTAACCTTTTATCAAATATATCATTTGCAAATATCTTCTTACATTCCAAAGGTTGCCTTTTAGTTTTGTTTATTGTCTCTGCTGTGTGCAAGCTTCTTTTTTTTTTTAAGATTTTATTTACTTTGAGAGAGAGAGAGAGAGAGCTGAGCAGGGGCAGAAGGAGAGGGAAAGAGAGAATCCACAAGCAGACTCCCTGCTGACAACAGAGCCTGATGTGGGGCTTGATCCCAGGACTCTGAGACCATGGCCTAAGAGAAAATCAAGAGTCAACCACTTAACTGACTGAGCCACGCAGGCACCACTGTGTAGAAGCTTTTTATCTTGATGGGGTCCCAATAGATCTTTTTGCTTTTGTTTCCCTTGCCTCAGGAGATGAGTCCAATAAGAAGTCGCTATGGCCAATATCAAAGAGGTTACTGCGTGTGTTCTCCTCTAGGATTTTAATGGCTTCAGGTCTCACAGTTAGGTCCTTGATTTGTTTTGAGTTCCTTTTTGTGTTTGGTGTAAGAAAGTGGTCCAATTTCTCTCTTTTGCATGTTGCTGTCCAGTTTTCCCAACATCATCTGCATCTACTGAGAAGATTATATGGTTCTTATCCTTTCTTTTATTAATTTGGTCTATCATGTTGGTTGACTTGTGAATTTTGAACCACCCTTGCAGACCAGGAATAATTCCCACTTGATTGTGGAGCATGATTCTCTTAATGTACTGTTGGATTCAATTTGTAGTATCTCTTTGAGAATTTTTGCATCCATGTTCATCAGGTATATTGGCCTATAGTTTTCTTTTTTAGTGAAGTCTTTGTCTTGTTTTGGAATTAGGGTAATGTTGGCCTCAAAGAAGGAGTTTAGAAGTTATCCTTTGCTATTTTTTGAAATGGTTTGAGAAGAATAGGTATTAACTCTTTTTTAATTGTTTGGCAGAATTCATCTGTGAAGCTATCTGGCCCTGAAGTTTTGTTTCCTGGGAAAGTTTTTATTACTGATACAATTTCTTTTCTGGTTATCAATCTGTTCAAGTTTTCTGTTTCTTCCTGTTTTGGTTTTGGTAGTTTATACATTTCTAGGATTTTTTTTCTTTTTCTTCCAGGTTTTACAATTTGGTGTCATATAATTTTTCATAATGTTCTCATATAATTGTTTGTATTTCTGAGGTATTGGTTGTTATTTCTCCTCTCTCATTTGTGATTTTATTTATTTAGATCCTTTCTCTTTTCAACTTGATAAATCTGGGTAGGGTATATCAATTTTATTATTTTTCTTAAGGAACAAGCTCCTAGTTTTATTGATCTCTTCTATTGTTATTTTTTTCATTTATATATCATTTATTTCTATTTTATTTTATTTTATTTTTTGATGTAAAGTTCAATGATTCATTAGTTGCATATAACACCCAGTGCACCATGCAATACGTCCCCTCCTTACTTTATTTCTGCTCTAATCCTTTTTATTTCCCTTTTTCTGCTGGTGTTAGGCTTCATTTGTTGTTCTATTTGTAGCTCCTTTAGGTGTAAGGTTAGGTTGTTTGAGATTTTTCTTGCTTCTTGAGGTAGACTTCTATTGCCTTATTTTTCCCTCTTATGATTGCTTTCCCTGAATCCCAGTAGCTTGGGACTATTGTGGTTCCATTTTCATTTATTTATATCTATTTTTTTAAATTTCTCCTGAAATTTCCTACTTGACCCATCATCCTTTAGTAGCATGGTTTTTTTTTTAAAGATTTTATTTATTTATTTGACAGAGAGACAGCCAGCCAGAGAGGGAACACAAGCGGGGGAGTGGGAGAGGAAGAAGGCAGGCTCCCAGCGGAGGAGCCTGTTGTGGGGCTCGATCCCATAACGCCGGGATCACGCCCTGAGCCAAAGGCAGACGCTTAACGACTGTGCTACCCAGGCGCCCCTAGTAGCATGCTTTTAACCTCCATGTATTTGTGGTCCTTCCAAATTTCCTCTTGTGGTTAACTTCATGCTTCATAGTGTTGTGGTCTGAAAATATGTATGGTATGATCGTGACCTTTTTGTACTTGCTGAGGGCTGATTTGTGACCTAGTGTCTGATCTATTCTGGAGAATGTTCCATGTGCACTCTAAAAGAATGTGTATTCTGTTGCTTTAGGATGAAATATTCTGAATATATCTCTTAAGTCTATCTGATACAGTGTGTCATCCAAAGCAGTTGTTTCATTGTTGATTTTCTGCTTAGATGATCTGTCCATTGCTGTAAGTGGCCTACTAATGTCCACTCATATTATTGTTTTGTTATCAGTGAGTCCTTTTATGTTGGTTATTAATTGTTTTAAACATTTAGGTTCTCCAAGAATGGGGGCATAAATATTTACACTTGTCATATCTTGTTAGAGAGTCTCCTTTATTATGATATAGTGTCCTTCATCTATTGTTACAGTTTTTGGCTTAACATTTAGTTTGTCTGATATAAGTATTTCTACTCCTGCTTTCTCTTGATATCCATTTGCATGATAAATATTTCTCCATACCCTCAATTTCTTTCTTTTTTAATATTTTTTTATTCTATTATGTTATTCACCATACAGTATATCCCTGGTTTTTGATGTTAAGTTTGATGATTCATTAGTTGCGTATAACACCCAGTGCACCGTGCAATATGTGCCCTCCTTACACCCATCATCAGCCTATCCCATTCCCCGACCCCCTCCCCTCTGAAGCCCTCAGTTTGCTTCTCAGAGTCCATAGTCTCTCATGCTTCATCCCCCCTTCTGATTATCCCCCCTTTCTTTATCCCTTTCTTCTCATACCGATCTTCCTAGTTCTTATGTTCCATAGATGAGAGAAACCATATGATAATTGTCTTTCTCTGCTTGACTTATTTCACTTAGCATTATCTCCTCCAGTGCCATGCATGTTGCAGCAAATGTTGATAAATCATTCTTTCTGATAGCTGAATAATATTCCATTGTATATATAGACCAAAACTTCTTAATCAAGTCATCTGTTGAAGGCCATCTCGGCTCCTTCCACGATTTAGCTATTGTGGACAATGCTGTTTTGAACATTGGGGTGCATATGGCCCTTCTCTTCACTGTGTATCTTTGGGGTAAATACCCAGTAGTGCAATGGCTGGGTCATGGGGTAGCTCAATTTTTAACATTTTAAGGGACCTCCACACTGTTTTCCAGAGTGGCTGTACCAACTTGCATTCCCACGAACAATGTAGGAGGGATCCCCTTTCTCCACATCCTCTCCAACAATTGTTGTTTCTGCCCTTCTCAATTTTTGCCATTCTAACTGGCGTAAGGTGGTATCTTAGTGTGGTTTTGATTTGATATTCCCTGGCGGCTAATGATTTTGAACATTTTTTTCCTGTGTCTGTTAGCCATTTGTATATCTTCATTGGAAAAGTGTCTGTTCATATCTTCTGCCCATTTTATGATTTGTTTATTTGTTTCTTGTGTATTGAGTTTGAGAAGTTCTTTGTAGATCTTGGATACAAGCTTTTTATCTGTAGTATCTTTTGCAAATATATTCTCCCATTCCGTGGGCTGCCTCTTAGTTTTTTTGACTGTTTCCTTGGCTGTGCAGAAGCTTTCTATCTTGATGAAGACCCACAAGTTCATTTTATCTTTTGTTTCTCTCGCCATCGAGATGTGTCATGAAAAATGTTGCTGTGGCTGATGTCGTAGAGGTTGCTGCCTATGTTCTCCTCTAGGATTTTGATGGATTCCTGTCTCACATCGAGGTCTTTCATCCATTTAGAGTTGATCTTTGTGTATGGTGTGAGAGAGTGGTCAAGTTTCATTCTTTTGCATGTAGCTGTCCAATTTTCCCAGCACCATGTATTGAAGAGACTGTCTTTTTTCCACTGGAAGTTTTTTCCTGCTTTATCAAAGATTAGTTGCCCAAAGAGCCGTGGGTCCATTTCTGCATTCTCTCTTCTGTTCCATTGGTCTATGTGTCTGTCTGTTTTTGTGCCAGTACCATGCTGCCTTTGTGATCACAGCTTTGTAGTACAGCTCGAAATCCGGCATTGTGATGCCCCCACCTTTGTTTTTCCTTTTCAACAATTCCTTGGCGATTCGGGGCCTTTTCTGGTTCCACACAAATTTAAGGGCTGTTTGTTTCAGTTCTTTGAAAAATGTCATTGGTATTTTGATCGGGATGGCATTGAAAGCGTAGATTGCTCTGGATAGCATAGATATTTAGCTATGTTAATTCTTCCAATCCATGAGCATGAATTTTTTTTCCATCTTTTTATGTCTTCCTCAATGTCTTTCACGAGTGATTTGTAGTTTCTAGAATACAGGCCCTTTACGTATCTGGTTAAGTTAATTGCAAGGTAACGTACGGTTTTTGGTGCTATTGTAAATGAATGGATTCCCTAATTTCTCTTTCTTCCATCTCATTGTTCGTGTATAGAAATGCAGCTGATTTCTGAGCATTGATTTTGTATCCCGCCACATTACTGAATTGCTCTATAACTTATATTATCTATAAATAACTAATATTTCCGGAGTGGATTCTTTTGGGATTTCCATATAGAGTATCATGTCATCTATGAAGAGAGATAGATTGACTTCTTCTTTCTGATTTGGATATCTTTTAGCCCTTTTTGTTGTCTGATTGCTTTTGGAAGGACTTCTAGTACTATGTTGAATAATAGTGGCGAGAGTGGGCATCCTTGTCATGTTCCTGATCTTAAGGGAAAGGCTTCTAGCTGTTCCCCATTGAGAATGATATTTGCTGTAGGCTCTTCATAGATGGTTTTTATGAGATTGAGGAATGTACCCTCTATTCCTACACTCTGAAGGGTTTTAATCAGGAAAGGATGCTGTATTTTGTCAGATGCTTTTTCTGCATCTATAGAGAGAATCATATGATTTTTGGCTTTTTTTTGCTGATAAAATCTAAGACACTGATAGATTTGTGAATGTTGAACCACCCTAGCAACCCAGGGATGAATCCCTCTTGGTCCTGATGGGTAATAATGTACTGTTGGATTCTATTAGCGAGGATCCTGTTTGGAATTTTGGCGTCCATATTCATTAGAGAAATCGGTCTGTAATTCTCCTTTTTGATGAGGTCTTTGCCTGGTTTGGGGATCAAGGTAATATTGGCCACATAGAATGAGTTTGGTAGCTTTCCTTCTGTGTCTATTTTTTGAAAGAGCTTTAGGAGAATAGGTATTATTTCTTCTTTGAATGTCTGGTAGAATTCCCCATGAAAACCATCCAGGCCTGGAGTTTTTGCTTTGGAAGGTTTTTTTTTTTTTTTTTTTTATCACTGACTCAATCTCTTCATAATTAATTGGCCTCTTTAAAAAATCAATTTCTTCCTGTTTCAGTCTTGGTAGTTAATAGGTTTGCATGAAGTCCGCCATCTCTTCCAGTGGCTTAATTTATTGGCATAAAGCTGTTGATAAAAGTTTCTAATAATCCTTCCAATTTCATTGGTGTTGGTTGTGACCTCTCCTTTTTCATTCATAATTTTATTAATTTGTGTCCTTTCTCTATTCCTTTGGATAAGTGTTGCCAGTGGTTTGTCAATTTTATTAATTCTCCCAAAGAACCAGCTTCTAGTTCTGTTGATCTGCTCTACTATACTCCTGGTTTCCAATTCATTGATTTCTGCTCTATTCTTGATCAACTGCTTTCTCGTGCATGGATTAGGCCTTTCCCTCTGTTGCTGATCCAGCTTCTTGAGGTGAGAATATAAAAACTGCATTTTAGATTTTTCTATTCTTTTGAGTGAGGCTTGGATGGCTATGTGTTTTCCCCTTAGGAATGCCTTTGCACTGTCCCGTAGGTTTTGGACCATTGTGTTTCCATTCTTGTTGGTCTCCATAAATGCTTTAAAATGATTTTTGATTTCCTGGTTTATCAAATCATTTTTGAGCAGGATGGTTCTTAGTCTCCAAGTGTTTGAGTTTCTTCCAAATTTTTCCTTGTGATTGAGTTCCAGTGTCAAAGCATTGTGGTCTGAGAATATGCAGGGAAAAATTTCAGTCTTTTGATATCGGTTGAGACCTGTTTTGTGACCCAGAACATGGTCTATTCTTGAGAATGTTCCATGGGCATTAGAATAGAATGTGTATTCTTTGGTTCTGGGGTGTAGTGTTCTATATATATCTATGAGGTCCAACTCATTGAGTATGGCATTCAAAGGTCTTGTTTCTTTGCTGGTTCTGTGCTCTGGTGCTTTGTCTATTTCTGAAAGTGAAGTGTTGAGGTACCCTACTATTAACCTTTTTTATCTATATGTCTCTTTATTCTGTTTAAGAGTTGACTTTTGTATCTTGCTGCTCCCCTGTTGGGGGCATATATATTTATAATTGTCGTATACACTTGTTGGATACATCCTTTAAGAATAATATAGTGGCCTTCTGTATCTCTAACTATAGTCTTTAGTTTAAAATCCAAACTGTCTGATTTGAGAATTGCTACCCCAGCTTTCTTTGCGGTCCATTGGTGTGAAAGATGGTATTCCATCCCTTTACTTTCAGTCTGAATGTATCTTTAGGTTCAAAATGAGTCTCTTGTAGATAGCAAATGGATGGGTCATGTCTTTTATCCAATCTGCAACTCTGTGGTCCTTATGGGAGCATTTAGTCCATTTACATTGAGACTGATTATTGAGAGATATGATTTCAATGATGCCATGTTGCCAGTAAATTCTTTGTTTCTATAGATTGTGACTTTCTGTTCCTTATCACTCTTGGGACTTTTTTACTTTTATAGAACCCCCCCTTAATATCTCTTCTAGGGCTGGTTTCGTGGTTATGAAAAGGGTCAATGACTGGCAATTTTGGAAGGTCTTTATCTCTCCATCAATTCTGAATGACAGCCTTGCTGGATAAAGGATCCTTGGCTGCATGACTTTTTCTGAAAGAGCTTTAAAAATGTCCCCCAACCCTTTCTCTCATTCTAGTTCTGTGTAGACAGGTCTGTCGTAATCCTGATACCTTTTCCTTGGTACATGAAAAATTTCTTTGCCCTGGCCACTTTCAATACTGTATCCTTGGAACTATTATTTGCAAAATGCACTATGATCTGACGTGGCATAGTTTTGTCATGGTTGAGCTTGGGAGGGGTCCTCTCTGTTTCTTGGACATGAACGCTTGTTTCCTTTGCTACATTAGGGAAGGTTTCAGCTACAATTTGTTCAAATAGCTCTTCCAGACCTCTCTCTCTTTCTCCACCCCCTCAGGGATGCCGATGATTCTGACATTGGAACGTTTCATTGAGTTAGTAATCTCCCGTAACCTACATTCTTGAGCGTGGATTTTTTTAAGCCAAGTTTCTATTTTAGCTTTCTCTTCTACTAACCCATCCTCCAAACTGCCGATACATTCTTCTGCCTCATTCACCATGGCAGTCAGAGCATCTAGTTTTGACTGCATTTGATTCATAGAATTTTAATTCTTTCAGATTCGCTCTTGTTTCCGCCCTTAGAGATTCTATATTCTCATTAACATTTTCGTTAATACTTTTTTCAAGTCTTCTCATCATCTTGACCATTGTTACTTTGAATTCCATTTCTGATAATTTGGTTATATCCATATCCATTAGCTCTGTGGCAGAGGCCACAGACTCATTGTCTTTTCTTTGCTGGGGGGGATTTCTCCTTCTCGTCATTCTGATGAGGAGAGGTGGCGGGGTTGTCCAAAGCCCAAAGTATTGACCAGGACCCAGCAGTGCGCACTTGTTTTATAGGGACCTTAAGGATGTGGGCTTCTTGATTTTTCAGCCTGCCTTCTGGGGGAGGGGCCTGCCACGCTGATACTCAGGCAGCCCTGTTTTGGTAGATTCTCTGTGTCCCCTGGGAGGGGGAATGGGGATGGGCACACTGTGAGCCCTTATTTCCAGGCTTTTGTTCTCTGGTGGCTTTCCCTGGCAGTTTGCTGTAGCTCTTCTGAGAGTCAGAGGAGCAGTAGCCGAATCTCAGCCTCTGTCTCAGAACAGAGGGATCACAGGCTATTCTCCACTGATGTTCTGACCACTTTAACTCTGTTTCTGTTGGTGCTGCTCAACCCTGCAGTGTCCCTGGATGTGCTCCCTACAGCAGGCATCACAGCCCTCACTTCCAGGGCTGGCACGTCTCTGTCCTTTGTGTTTCTAACACCGGCAGCTGCCAGCCGCCAGCCCCCCCCCGCCCCCACACGCTCCAGAACTCCCGGTCTCAGTCGGGTTCCAGTGAGCACACCGGAGCTCCGTTTCAGTCTGGTCGCGCGCATTCCCCGGCTCAGGTCTCAGTGCGCTCTCTCACGTATGCAGGTCCGTGAGTCTGCCCACTCCCCCGTGCAGGTGGCTACCACTTCCCGGCACCCAAACGCGGTGGCTCCCTCTCCCTTCTGTTTATCTTCCGATATCTGCGTGGTTTCAGGGCTCCCCACTTCATACCTCAATACTCAGTGCTGGAGATGTTCATCTGTAGAGATCCAGTTATATCTTCCTTCGTCTCAGGCTGGTTTGGTGGATGTTCAGGATGGTCTGGTACCTATGTAGCTCGCCTCAGTGACCAGTTGAAAAAGGGGTCCCCTACTCCTCCTCCATCTTTACTCTCTCCCCCTGCTTTTAAGATTTAAAATCGCTACATTTTGCAAATTTAACTGCAATATATCTTGGTGTTTGCCTGCTTTTGTTGATTTTATAGGAGTTCTCCATTTCTCCTGGATCTGGATGTCTCTTTCCTTCCCCCGATTGGGGTCTTTTCAGTTATAATTTCTTCAAATTACCCTTCCTCTTGTCCCTCTTCTTCCAGGACTCCTATGATACAAAGGTTGTTACATTTGATGTAGTCATTGAGTTCCTTAATTCTACTCAATTGATCTATCATTTTTCTTCCTCTATTTTGATCAACTTATTTTCCATAATTTTATCTTCCATATCACTTATTTGTTCCTCTGTTTCTTCCATCTTTGTGCTCATTAATCCAGTCAGTTTTGAATTGCAGATGTTGCATTTTTCATTTTTGCCTTATTGTTTATTAGTTCTATTACCTCTGCTTTAAGGGTCTCCCTGATGTCTCCCATGCTTTTCTCAAGCCCAATGAATATCTTTATGACTGTTGTTTTAAATTCTACATCAGGAATATTACTTATATCTCTTTCAATTATATCTCTGGCCATGGCATTTTCTTTTATTTTCTTTTTGGTTGAATTCCTCCATTTTGGCATTTTGTCTAGATCTCTGTTTTCTTCTATGCATTAAGAGAGCTTGTTATGTTTCCTGCTCTTGAGAGTAATGGCTGAAGAGGTCATATAAGCTACAGGGTCTGGTGATTCAGGAAATGTCTCTGGTGTGTGCTGCATGCACTCTGTGGCTGTGCTCTGACTGTTCTAGCCTCTGGTCAGTCATCTACAGAGGATATCCTTGCCTGTGTTAGGTAGTGTTTGGACCTTGGCCAGAGTGTGGTGGGTGTTAACTAGGTGTGTTCTGGTGTGCTTGTTAAATAAGACTTGATGCTATTTTCACTACAGCTGAAGCTTTGTAGCACTCTATGGTCAGTAGTCACTGTGTGTGCATGGGTTTGTTCTGGTCTTCTGCGGAAGGGGTCCGCTGTGCTTGTCTTAGGCACACTTGCCCAAGTAAAGCAGTATCAGCAGAGGACAGGGGTGCAGAACTTGGTGTAAGCAGGTTAAGCAGCCAGTTTTCGCACCATGCTGTTTACTGAAGTTGATTTATGCTGAGGGCTGGAGAAGGGAAATGGCACCAGCCTGCTCCTTTTTCCCTGTAGAAAGGAGTCTGCTTGCTTCTTTCAGGGATGCCCTCCCAGAAGAGTGAATATTTTACCCTCATGCCTACTAGGCATTTTTCAAATCACAGTTTCCACACTGTCGGTCTCTGGGCTGCTTTCCTGCCTAGAACAGTGCATTGCACTTTGGGCTCTATTCCAGCCAAGCCAGCTGACTTTTAAAACTCCAAACTTTGGGGGCACCTGGGTGGTTCAGTCAGTTAAGTATCCAGCTCTTGGTTTTGGCTCAGGTCATGATTTCATAGTTGTGAGATGGAGCAACACAGTGGGCTCTGCACTCAGCAGGATGTCTATTTGAGATTCTTTTCCTCTCCCTCTCTTTCTGCCCCTCCCCCACTTTCTCTCTCCTCCTCTAGAAATAAATAAATAAATAAATAAATAAATAAATCTCCCAACTTTAGGGAACTGGTGTGGTGGGGCCTGCACTGGTCTTCTAGGGGTGGATCTCACTGTGCTGGGACTGATGAAGGCTGGATCCAGACAGGCAGTCACACCAGAGCACAGGGTCATAAGATTTGGAACAAAGCAGGATAAACAGTGTCTGTGTTAGGTGCCCTCAGGAGGTGTCTCTGCCCCTATGCTGAAGGGCGGGGGTGTGAAATAGCACTTGCTAACTCTTTTTTCTCTGCAGATCAATGTGAACTCTCATAGTAGCACTCCAAAAAGAGAACGGTCTCTCCCAGTGTGTCTTAGGTGATTCTCAGATCGTGCAGTCTGCTCCCTGATTACTTCCTTGTCTTCTTGCCAAGAGTAAGGCAACACCATTGGGGCTCTCTCCCAGCCATGTTGCAGACCTCTAAAACTCTGGTCTTTGAGGCTTGGTGGTTGCAAAAACTGAACAAAAATCAGTCCCCCCTTTTTTCCCCAGCAATGGATTTGGATAAGTTTTCTCCTTTTGTGATCCCCTGTGTGCTCCTCTCTCTCTTGCTTTTCTCCATGACCAGGGCTCTTTCCCCTCTGCAGCACCCCTGATCTGTTTCTCCCCCAAACCATGTCTCCCCACTTCCTACCTTCCTAGATATGGCCTCTTCACTCCCTCTAATTGTGCATTTGTTCTATCAATCCTCAGGTCAATTTCCTGGATATTCAAAATGATTTGATAATTATCTAGCTGTTTTTGAGGGATGAGGCAAGCCTAGGATCCTCCTACAATGCTGCCATCTTAGGTCCAATATTTCCTTATTGATTTTCTCTCTGGGTCATCTACCCATTGTGAAAATATTGTTGAAGTACCCTACTATTACTGTAATGCTTTCTATTTCTCCCTTAAGATCTCTTAATATATGCTTTATATATTTAGGTACTCTGATGCTGCATGCATATATGTTTACTATTGTTATTCCTGTATTGAATGACATTCTGTCATTATATAATGACCTTATTAGCTTTTTATTACACCTCTTGACTTAGGTCTATTTTCTAATGATGTATAGGTACCTCTGTTCTCTTTTGGTTTCCATTGGCATGGTATGTATTTTGGCATCCTTTTACTTTTAGCTTATGTGTGCCCTTAATGACGATGTATATCTTGTGGGCAGCATATAGTTGGGTCTAAATTTTCTACCCATTCAGCCCTCAGTGTCTTTTGATTAGAGAATTTAGTCCATTTGCATTTAAAATAAAACTTACTATTGGTATTTTTAAGTTGTCTTCTGGGTGCATTGTAGATCCCTTCTTCTTTTCTTCATCTCTTTCTGTTTTCTTTTGTGATTTGATGGTTTTCCAAAATAGTGTGCTTTCCTTCTTTTCTCCATATCTTATGTGTTTTACTGTAGAATTTTGATTTGTAGTTATCAGAAGGCTTATGTAAAACATATTATAATTAGAATACTCTATTTGAAGCTGATTACAACTTAAGTTTGTTCACATGCAAAAGTTCAGTACTTTTACTTTCCCCTACTACATTTTATGTTTGGGGGTGCCACAATTTATATATATATATATATATATATAATTTTTACTGATGGCTGAATAATGTTCCATTGTATATATAAAACACATCTTCTTTATCCATTCATCTGTTGAAGGACATCCTGGCTCCTTCCATAATTTGGCTATTGTGGACATTGCTGCTATGAACATTGGGGTGCATATGCCCCTTCCTTTCACTGCATCTCTATCTTTGGGGTAAATACCCAGTAGTGCAATTGCTAGATTGTACAGTAGCTCTATTTTTAATATCTTGAGGAACCTCCATGCTGGTTTCCAGAGAGGCTGTACCAACATGCATTCCCACCAACAGTGGGAATCCTCTCTAATATTTATTGTCTCTTGCCTTGTCAATTTTAGACATCATAACTGGTATAAGGTGGTATCTCATTGTGCTTTTGATTGATATTTCCCAGATGATGAGTGATGTTGAGCATTTTTCATGCGTCTCTTGGCCATTTGAATATCTTCTTTGGAGAAATATCTGTTCACGTCTTCTGCCCATTTCTTGACTGGATTATTGTTTTTTGGGTGTTCAGTTTGATAAGTTCTTTATAGATTAGGATACCAGCCCTTTATCTGTAGTGTCATTTGCAAACATCTTCTCTCATTCCATAGGCTGCCTTTTAGTTTCGTTGACTGTATCCTTTGCTATGCAGAAACTTTATCTTGATGAAGTCCCAATAGTTCATTTTTGCTTTTGTTTTGCTTGCATTTAGAGATGCGTCTTGCAAGAACTTGCTGTGGACGAGGTCGAAGAGCTTACTGCCTGTATTCTCCTCTAGGATTCTGATGGATTCCAGTCTCACATTGAGGTCTTTCATCCATGTAGAGTTTATCTTTGTGTATGCTGTAAGAGAATGATCGAGTTTCATTCTTCTGTATATAGCTGTCCAATTTTCAGAGCACCATTTATTGAAGAGACTGCCTTTTTTCTGTTGGATATTCTTTCCTGCATTGTCGAAAATTAATTGACCATAGAGTTGAGGATCCATTTCTGGGCCATCTATTCTGTTCCATTGATCTATGTATTTGTTTCTGTACCAGTACCATGCTCTCTTGATGAACACAGCTTTATAATACACCTTGAAGTCAGGCATTGTGAGGCACCCACCTTTGTATTTCTTTTTTAACATTCATCTGGCAATTCAGGATCCCTTCTGGTTCCACACAAATTTTAGGATTACTTCTTCCAGCTCTGTGAAAAATGTTGGTGGTATTTTCAAAGGGATTACATTGAATGTGTGGATCGCTCTGAGTAACGTAGACATTTTAACAATGTTTATTCTTCCTATCTATGAGCATGGAATATTTTTCCATCTCTTTGTGTCTTCCTCAGTTTCTTACATAAGTGTTTTGTAGTTTCTAGAGTACAGATCATTTACCTCCTTGCTTAGGTTTATTCCTAGATATCTCATGGTTCTGGGTGCAATGACAAATGAGATCAATTCCTTAATTACTCTTTTTTCAGTCTCATTCTTAGTGTATAGAAGTGCAACTGATTTCTGTGCATTGATTTTGTATCCTACCACATTGCTGAATTGCTATATGAGTTCTAAACATTTTGGGGTGTAGTCCTTTGGGTTTTCCACATAAAGTATCATATCTCATGTGAAGAGAGACAGTTTGACTTCGTCTTTGCTAATTTGATTACATTTTATTTCTTTTTGTTGTATGATTGCTGAGGCTAGGACTTCTAGTACTATGTTGAACAAAAGTGGTGACAGTGGGCATCCCTGTCGTGAACTTGACCTTAAGGGAAAAGCTCTCCGTTTTTCCTCATTGAGAATGTTATTCACTGTGGGCTTGTCATAGATGGCTTTTATGATCCTGAGTTATTTTCCCTATATTCCTATACTTTGAAGAGTTTTAATCAAGAAAGGATGGTGGAATTTGTCAAACACTTTTTCTGCATCAATTGAGAGGACCACATGATTCTTGTCTTTCGTTTATTAATGTGCTCTATCATGTTGTTTGATTTGTGAATGTTGAACCATCCTTGTATCCCAGGAATAAATCCCACCTGGTTGTGATGAATAATCCTTTTTGGTTTTTTTAAAAGATTTTATTCATTTATTCGACAGAGATAGAGACAGCCAGCGAGAGAGGGAACACAAGCAGGGGGAGTGGGAGAGGAAGAAGCAGGCTCATAGTGGAGGAGCCTGATGTGGGGCTCGATCCCACAACGCCGGGATCACGCCCTGAGCCGAAGGCAGACGCTCAACCGCTATGCCACCCAGGCGCCCCTGAATAATCCTTTTAATATACTGTTGGATCCTATTGGTTAAGATCCTGGAAAGTATTTTGGCATCCATGTTCATCAGGCCTATTGGTCTGTAATTCTCCCTTTTGATGGGGTTTTTTTCTTCTTTTGGGATCAAGGTAATGCTGGCATCATAGAAAGTATTTGAAAGTTTTCCTTCCTTTTCTGTTTTTTGAAACAGCTTCAGTAGAAAAGGTATAACTTCTTCTTTACATGTTTCATAGAATTCCCCTGGGAAGCCATCTGGCCCTGGACTCATGTTTGTCAGGAGGTTTTTGATTACTGCTTCAATTTCCTTGTGATTATTAGTCTGTTCAGATTTTCTACTTCTTCCTATTTCACTCTTGGTAGTTTATGGGTTTTCAGGAATGCATTGATTCTTCTAGACTGCCTAATTTTTTGTCATATAGTTGCTCATACTATGATCTTAAAATTCTCTGTCTTTCTTTGGTATTGGTATTGATCTCTCCCCTTTCATTCATGATTTTATTAATTTGGGTCCTTTCTCTTCCATTTTGGATAAGCCTGGCCAAAGGTTTATTGATCTTATTAATTCCTTCAAAGAATCAGCTTCTAGTGTCATTGCTCTGTTCTACTGTTCTTCTGGTTTCTATTTCATTGATTTCTGCTCTACTCTTTATTATTTCCCATTTCCTGCTTGGTTTATGCTTCATTAGCTCTTCTTTCTCTATGTCCAATAGGTGTGAAGTTAGCTTCTGCATTTGGGATTTTTCTGATTTTTTGAGAAAGGCTTGTATTGGTATGTACTTCCCACTTAGGACCTCCATTGCAGTATCAAATAGGTTTTGAAGGGATGTGTATTCATTCTAATTAGTGTCCTTTTTTTTTAGTTCTTCCTTAATTTCTGGTTGACCCATTCATTCTTTAGCATGATCTTCTTTTTTGCCTGGGAATCAGCATTTATTTTTTATAATAATTTTTTATTATATTATGCTAGTCACCATACAGTACATCCCTAGTTTTTTTTTTTAAGATTTTATTTATTTATTTGACAGAGATAGAGATAGCCAGCGAGAGTGGGAACACAAGGAGAGGGAGTGGGAGAGGAAGAAGCAGGCTCACAGCGGAGGAGCCTGATGTGGGGCTCAATCCCATAACGCCGGGATCACGCCCTGAGCCGAAGGCAGACGCTTAACCGCTGTGCCACCCAGGCGCCCCAGTACATCCCTAGTTTTTGATGTAAAGTTCCACAATTTGTTACTTTAGCATGATCTTCTTGAACTGCCAAGTGATTGGGTTCCTTCCAAATTTCTTCTTGTGATTGAGATCCAGCTTCAAAGCATTGTGGAATAAAATATGAGAAGGATGCCTACACTCACCATTATTATTCAACATAGTACTAGAAGTCCTTGCAACAGCAATCAGACAACAAAATGGGACAAAACGTATCCAAATCGGCAAAGAAGAAGTCAAACTGTCTCTCTTCAGAGATGACATGATACTCTATATGGAAAACCCAAAAGAATCTACCCCCAAACTACTAGAAGTTATAGAGCAATTCAGTAATGTGGCGGGATAAAAAATCAATGCTCAGAAATCAGTTGCATTTCTATACACGAACAATGAGACTGAAGAAAGAGAAATTAGGGAATCCATCCCATTTACAATAGCACCAAAAATCATAAGTTACCTTAGAATTAACTTAACCAGAGATGTTAAGTATCTATATTCTAGAAACTACAAATCACTCTTGAAAGACATTGAAAAAGACACAAAAAGATGAAAAAATATTCCATGCTCATGAATCAGAAGAATTAACATAGTTAAAATGTCCATGCTACCCAGAGCAATATACACTTTCAATGCTATCCCGATCACAATACCAATGACATTTTTCAAAGAACTGGAACAAACAGCCCTTAAATTTGTGTGGAACCAGAAAAGGCCCCTAATCCCCAAGGAATTCTTGAAAAGGAAAAACAAAGCTGGGAGCATCACAATGCTGGATTTCAAGCTGTACTACAAAGCTGTGATCACAAAGACAGCATGGTACTGGAACAAGTACAGACACATAGACCAATGGAACAGAATAGAAAACCCAGAAATGGACCCTTGGCTCTTTGGGCAACAAATCTTTGACAAAGCAGGAAAAAACATCCAGTGGAAGAAAAGACAGTCTCTTCAATATGTGGTGCTGGGGAAATTGGACAGCTACATGCAAAAGAATGAAACTTGACCACTCTCTCACACTGTACACAAAGATAAACTCTAAATGGATGAAAGACCTCAATGTGAGACAGGAATCCATCAAAATCCTAGAGGAGAACATAGGCAGAAACCTCTACGACATTGGCCACAGCAACCTTTTTCATGACACATCTCCAAAGACAAGAGAAACAAAAGATAAAATGAACTTGTGGGTCTTCATCAAGATAAAAAGCTTCTGCACAGCCAAGGAAATAGCCAAAAAAACTAAGAGGCAGCCCATGGAATGGGAGAATATATTTGCAAATGATGCTACAGATAAAAGACTGGTATCCAAGATCTACAAACTCAATATACAGGAAACAAATAAACAAATCATAAAATGGGCAGAAGATATGAACAGACACTTTTCCAATGAAGACATACAAATGGCTAACAGACACAGGAAAAAATGTTCAAAATCATTAGCCATCAAGGAAATTCAAATCAAAACCACACTGAGATACCACCTTACGCCAGTTGGAATGGCAAAAATTGACAAGGCAAGAGACAACAATTGTTGGAGAGGATGTGGAGAAAGGGGATCCCTCCTACATTGTTGGTGGGAATGCAAGTTGGTACAGCCACTCTGGAAAACAGTGTGGAGGTCACTGAAGTAGTTAAAAATTGAGCTACCCTATGATCCAGCCATTGCACTACTGGTTATTTACCTCAAAGATACAGACGTAGTGAAGAGAAGGGCCATATCCACCCCAATGTTCATAGCAGCATTGTCGACAATAGCTAAATCATGGAAGGAGCCGAGATGCCCTTCAACAGATGACTGGATTAAGAAGTTGTGGTCCATATATACAATGGAATATTACTCAGCTATCAAAAAGAACGATTTCTCATCATTTGCTGCACCATGGACAGCACTGGATGAGATAATGCTAAGTGAAATAAGTCAAGCAGAGAAAGACAATTATCATATGGTTTCTCTCATCTATGGAATATAAGAAGTAGGAAGATCAGTAGGAGAAGAAAGAGATAAAGAAAAGGGGGATAATCAGAAGGGGGATGAAGCATGAGAGACTATGGACTCTGAGAAGCAAACTGTGGGCTTCAGAGGGGAGCGGGGTGGGGGAATGGGATAGGCTGGTGATGGGTAGTAAGGAGGGCAGGTATTGCATGGTTCACTGGGTGTTATACGCAACTAATGAATCATCGAACTTTATATCAGAAACTAGGGATGGACTGTATGGTAACTAACATAATATAATAAAAAACATTAAAAAAAAGAACTCCATGAAAACATTTTCTATATTCCTGTAATAAGAGACTATATTCAACTGTCTGACTCTATTTTTTGATATTTGACTGACAGTTTTAAGCTCACTCTTCCTTCTGCCCCACATCTTGACAGGTTGACAAGAAAGACCAGATCTCCCCTCTTTGACACCTGTGAGAGTTTCAAGCCATGTAAGCCCTTCAATGCACATAGGAACACTGACTACGCCCCTCATCCTAATAACTATAAAATCTCCAAACAAGTAATCCCTCCCTACTGTTTCAAGCCATTTTTGGATAAGCTTGGGAGTTCTCTGGTCTTCCATTATGTAATAATCTTTGTCAGACATACTTGGTGTGTGTAACATTTCATTAGTCTTATTATTTATTTTTATTTTATTGAAATATAAACCATATAAAATATTGGTTTTAGATGTACAACATAAATGATTCAATTTAGTGCACATTGTGAAGTGATCACCACAATAAATCTAGCTAACATTCTTTACCATACATAGTTACAATATTTTTTCTCTCTTTTTTTTTTTCCTTTTCTTTGTCATCAGTCTTGATATTCAAACCAAATATTGGTTGGGGGTCAATTTTGTGTATATACTTTGGAAAGAACAATTGGTGATACTAGGCAATGACTACCACAATTGTTTTTTTCATATCTTGCTTTGCCTTGCCTGGCTCTGCTGCCTGATGGCTAGCATGCACTTTGAGTTGCTGCTTGCTAGTTCATTTGTGCTTTGAGCTATAATGCTTTGTGCTGAATTTTCTGAGTTCTTTTGAGTCTCTCTTATAGGTTTAACAGGACTAAGTAAGAAGTTTTGATAATTAATTTGCCTTTAGGGACTGGAGTATTGGGTTAGGGCATTCCTTATAAGTGGCCCAAGGTCACATGTCTCCGCCCATACTTATCAGTGTTTCCTGGGACAAATTATGATTCCAAGTTTCAGCATAAGCTATAACTGACAGTAGAATCAGTGGAAAAAGCCTTATCCTGTGACTAATTGCTTGTGTGTCTCAACCATTAGCTACCATTCTATAGAGCCTCAAGGAAAGACAATACACTGTGAGATATATTGACCCATCAGATAGTCATGCATATGTAGGAAGAAAGTCACTATTTGAAAGGTCATTACTTGGTAATTTGAATTACTGAAGTCCACACTCCTAAAATAAAACTGCTCAGGAAAGATCCTACAAAATACCTTTGCTGCTGTTGCCTATAACTCTGACACAGTAAAGACCCTGATTTTTAGCATTATATGGAAAACCGTCTATGGCATCCCTGTAACATAACCAAGGAGTTGCACTTTGGATAAAGAAACTTATAAATATGAGCAGGGTAGAAAGGACACACCTCCAAAGTATATCCAGTAACCACCAAAGAAAAAAGGGGTTAGAGAGAAAGTGTGACTAATTTCATGTGTCAACTTGCAGTGATTTTTGGATGAGATTAACATTTAGGTTGGTGAACTTTGAGTAGGGATATTATTCTTCATCATGTGGGTGGGCCTCATTCAATGCTTCCCAAGCAAGAGGGAATTCTCCAGCAGACTGCCTTCAGACTTCACATGCACAATCAGATCTCCTGGTTCCCTGCTGGTCTTTGGACTGGAATTGCACCATCAACTCTCTGGAGTCTCCTCAGAGTGCAACTTCACCATTGGTTTTCCTGAGTCTGAAGTCTGCAGGCCCAAACATCAGATTTGAACTTGCCACTCTTTATAATCATATGATTTAATTCTTCTTTTTTTCTGAATCAAAAAAGCAAATAAAAATTTTTATTGTGGTAAAATTCACATAATGTAAAATTAACAACTTTTATTTATCTTTGAAAATTGTGGTGAAATACACATAACACAGACTGTGCAATTTTAATGACTTATTTTTTTTAATTTGAGTATAGTTGACACATAATGTTACAGTAGTTTCAGGTGTAAAACATAGTGAGTCAATTCGTTACAATAAATATCTTTCTATATATATATACACATCCTATTGTGTTTCTCTAGAGAATCTTGGGAAAAAAAATATAAGAAAAGAAGAAAGAGACAACGGAAGTAGGGAGGAAAGGAAGGAACTTGCATACAGGGGAGGGATGACAAAGTAAGAAACTCACACTAGGTCTACAGTTGACCCAATTAGAAATCTTAAATTTACTAAAAGACTTTATATGACAAAAAGATAAAAGAAATACAAATAATGCATTGAATATGAGGATGCACATATCTATTTAAGGTCCTGATTTCAATTCTTTTTTTTTTTTTTTTTTGGCTTAGAACAGCAAAAATTTATTCTGTCAGTTCTGGAAGCTGGCAGTATGAAATCAAGGTGTCAGCAGGGTCATGCTCTTTCTGAAGGTTCTTTTTTTGTTTATAATAATTTTTTTATTATATTATGTTGGTCACCATACAGTACATCCCTGGTTTCTGATGTAAAGTTCGATGATTCATTAGTTGCGCATAACACCCAATGCACCATGCAATACGTGCCCTCCTTACTACCCATCACCAGCCTATCCCATTTCACCCCGCCTGAAGCCCTCAGTTTGTTTCTCAGAGTCCATAGTCTCTCATGCTTCATTCCCCCTTCTGATTACCCGCCCTTTCTTTATCCCTTTCTTCTCCTACCAATCTTCCTAGTTCTTATGTTCCATAGATGAGAGAAACCATATGATAATTGTCTTTCTCTGCTTGACTTATTTCACTTAGCATTATCTCCTCCAGTGCCATCCAGTTTGCAGCAAATGCTGAGAAATAGTTCTTTTGGATGGCTGAGTAATATTCCAGTGTATATATGGACCACATCTTCTTAATCCAGTCATCTGTTGAAGGGCATCTCAGCTCCTTCCACGATTTAGCTTTTGTGGACAATGCTGCTATGAACATTGGGGTCCATATGGCCCTTCTCTTCACTATGTCTGTATCTTTATGGTAAATACCCAGTAGTGCAATGGCTGGATCATAGGATAGCTCAATTTTTAACTTTTTTTAAATTTTTTTAAAGATTTTATTTATTTATTTGACAGAGATAGAGACAGCCAGCAAGAGAGGGAACACAAGCAGGGAGAGTGGGCGGAGGAGCCTGATGTGGGGCTCGATCCCAGAACGCCGGGATCATGCCCTGAGCCAAAAGCAGGCGCTTAACCACTGTGCCACCCAGGCGCCCCTCAATTTTTAACTTTTTAAGGGACCTCCACACTGTTTTCCAGAGTGGCTGCACCAACTTGCATTCCCACCAACAATGTGGGAGGGATCCCCTTTCTCCACAGCCTCTCCAACAATTGTTGTTTCTTGCCTTGTCAATTTTTGCCATTCTAACTGGCGTAAGGTGGTATCTCAGTGTGTTTTTGATTAGATTTCAATTCTTTCGGATGAATACTCAAAAATAGGATTGCTTCATTGTATGGTATTTCTATTTTTTCATTTTTTAAAAGATTTTTATTTATTTATTTGACAGAGATAGAGACAGCCAGTGAGAGAGGGAACACAAGCAGGGGGAGTGGGAGAGGAAGAAGCAGGCTCATAGTGGAGGAGCCTGATGTGGGGCTTGATCCCACAATGCCGGGATCACGCCCTGAGCTGAAGGCAGACGCTTAACCGCTATGCCACCCAGGTGCCCCTATTTTTTTTAACTTTTTGAGGAACTTTCACACTGTTTTCCATAGTGGCTGTACAAATTTACATTCAAACAAATGGTGTGCAAATGTGTCCCTTTCTCCTCAACCTTGCCAATACTTACCTCTTGTCTTTTAATGATAGAAATCTTAACAGGTTTGAGATGATATATCATTTGATTTGAATTTCCTTGATGATATGTAAAAACCCCAAACGTATATGATACGTGAATGGGTAAAAAATATAGATTTATACAGACATATAATCAGGTGTACAAAAAAAAAAGAAAGAAAGAAAGAAAGAAAGAAAGAAAGAAAGAAAGAAATCCTGCCATTTGGAAAAACATGGATGGACCTGGAAGACAAAGCAAAGTAAAGCAATTCAGCCATAGAAGGGCAAACACCACATGATTTGCCTTAAATGAGATACGTTCCAGGAGAAATTAAATGGTGGAGTAGTAGGGGGACACTATGCTTGCCTCATCCTCTGAACACAGCCAGAAAAATATCAAATTATTCTGAACACCCAAGAAATTGATCTGAGTACTGAAAGAAAAAACTACACATCTAGAGAGAGAAAAATGGCCACATCATGGAAGGTAGGAGCTGTGAAGAATTCATTTGGGGGAGAAAAGAATTGCAGGTGCTACAGAGAGGAGGGACCCCTGACAGAGAGAGGAAAGAGAAAGAAAAAGAGAGAGAAAAATTGTGAAAGCAACTTGCAGGAGATTGCACAAGAAAAAATCTTCCTTAAACCCATGGACTAGGAAAAGGAGAAGGACTGATTATTGCAAGCTTTTTTTGCAAGCTCAAAGTCTGATGGTTTAGAGGTCTGTGCCAACAGGGTTAGTGGTGCTCCTGTGTGGAAGAGGGTAGAGACCTGACAGCAGACAGTATGGTCTGAAGATCCCCTTGGTCAGACAGGGAGAAACAGTTCCCCTTATTGGAGTTCATTTGGAGAGGCATCACTGACTCCCAGGGGACAAAAAGAGAAGGCTGGCACCATTGAGTGGCCACATTAATTAGCATAGTAACAGAGGCACCTGTTGAAGACAGCTAATCTGGAAGTCAGGTTTTGGTTTCACTTTATCATAAACTCTTGGTCCCACGCAGTTGCGTGACTGATTTTCTGGTACAAACGGTTACCAGAAATAGTGTAATGAGACCCTCTTCCAGAGGATCAGTGTGGGTCTGCACCACATGGGGTTCCTAAACTTTGGAGCTTTGAAACCCAGCCGTGTACCAGAGATAAAACACAGAGTACTGTGCCAGCAGCAGACAGATGGCTTGGACACAGACTGGGTGAAGGCAGGGATCTGGAGGAAGCCAGGGACACAGAGGGGTGATTGTTCTTCTGTGGGGGTTTCCTGAAAAGCTACAAGCTCAAACTCCCCTCTTAAGGGCCAAGAGAACAAGCTGATACCATGTTTACCTCTACCCATCAGCATGGCTGAACATCAGTGAGTAGCACAGCACCCACAGTGAATGCTTGAGCACTAACACCAAGCCCCATCCCCCTGGACTCTTCATGCACTTTTTAAATAAGGCAAGTTTTCCTGAAACTCATATCAGCAATGGGCTCTTCCCCCAGAAGACTAGCACAAACCTCCTACATGCCCCAAGTCTACTGCTCATAGAGTGCTGTAAAACTTCAGCTCTGGGGGAAATAAGACCTAGACTTTCTAACAAGCAGACCAAAATACATCTAGTTAAAACTTGCCACACACTGGATAAGGTCCAGACACCTAACTTCCGGCAAGGAGAAATTCTGCAGAGGACTGATCCATGGGAAAGAGTGCCAAAACACAACAGCAGAGTGCACACAGCATATACAAAAAAAAACTTCCTGAAACTCCAGGCCCTGGGCAGTACATGACCTCTTCTTAATATAGCCACTACTCTCAGGAGCAGGAAGTGTAACAAGTTTTCCTAACACACAGTAGATAAAGTGCTAAGCAAAATGCCAAGATGGAGGAATTCATCCCAAAAGAAAGAACTGAAGAGGTCGTGGGCATGGATCTAATGAAAACAGATATAAATAATATGTCTGAACCATAATTTAAAACACCAATCATAAGGATGCTAGTTGGGCTCGAGAAAAACAGCAGAAACTAGAGAGACCTTTTACTGCAGAGATAAAAGACGTAAAAATCAGGCATACATAAAAAATGCTATAACAGATGCAAAACTGACTGGATGTATTGACAACATGGATGGATGAAATAGAGGAATGAATCAGTGATAAAGAAGACAAAATTATGCAAAATAATGAAGATGAAAGCAAGAGGGAAAGAAAACCACTGGATCACAAATGTAGTCTTAGGGAATGCAAGAACTCCATAAAGTATAATAACTTTCAGGGGCCCCTGGTGGTTCCATTGGTTGAGTGTGCAACTCTTGGTTTTGAATCAGGTTATGATCTCATGGGTTGTGAGGTCTAATCCCAGGTCAGACTCTGCACTCAGTGGGGAGTCTACTTGAAGATTCTCTCACTCTGCCCCTCCCCAACTTGGTCTTTCTCTAAAAAAATAAATAAGTCTTTTAAAAATGAGTATAATAAAATTCATAACATAGAAGTCCCAGAAGAAGGAAAAAGGGAAAAGGGGGAAGAAGGTTTATATGAGCAAATTATAGTTAAAAACTTCCTTAATCTGGGAAAGGAAAGAGACATCAAAATCCAACAGTCACAGAAAACTTGCAACAAATTCAGAAAAAGCTGGACAACACCAAGACATATCATATTCGAATTCACAAAATATACAGACAAGGAAAGAATCCTGAAAGCAGCAAGAGAAAAAAAAAAGGTCCTTTACCTACAAGGAAAGACAAATAGGGTGTGCAGCAGATCTGTCCACAGAAACTTGGCAGGCCCGAAGAGAGTGTCAGGATATATTCATGTGCTGAATGGGAAAATTACACAGCCAAGAATTATTGATCCGGCGAGGCTGTCATTTAGAATAGAAGGAGAATTTCCTATACAAAACTAAAGAAGTTCATTGCCACTAAACAAGCCCTGCAAGAAATATGAAAGGGGACTCTTTCAGTGATAAAGATATATCAAAAGCAACAAAGACTAAAAAAAGAACAGAGAAAATCTCCAGAAACACCAACTTTACAGGTAACACAGTAGCACTAAATTCATATCTGTCAATAATCATGCTGAATGTAAGTAGACTAAAATGCTCCAATCAAAAGACATAAGGTGTCGGGATGAAATAAAAAAAGACCCATATATATGATGCCTAAAAGAGACTCATGTTAGACCTAAAGACACCTGCAGATTGAAAGTGAGGGGATGGAGAACCATCTCATATGTTAATGGACATCAAAAGAAAGCTGAAGTAGGCATACTTATATCAGACAATCTAAATTTTAAACCAAAGACTGTAATAAGAGATGAAGATGGGCACACTATCATAATTAAGGGTCTATCTATCAAGAAGATCTAACAATTGTAAATATTTATGCACCCAATTGGGAGCACCCAAATATAGAAAACAAAACAATCATAAAGGAAATCATTGATAATAATACAATAATATTGGGGAAATTAACATGCCACTTACAGCAATAAGTAGATCATCTAGGTAGAAAACCAACAAGGAAACAATGGCTTTGAATGACACACTGGACCACTTGGAATTCACAGATATATTCAGAACAATTAATCCTAAAGCAGCAGAATACACATTCTTTTCAAGCACATGGAACACTATCCAGAATATATCACAGATCAACCCTCAAAACTAAAGAAAGTTTCAGATCATACCATGGTTTAGTGGTCATGATCTCCTTTATGTAGGTTTTGTTTGTCTGGGAAACTCCTTATCTCTCCTTCTATCCTGAATGATAGCCTTGATGGATATAGTATTCTTGGCTACATATTTTCCCCATTCAGCACATTAAATATATCATGCCAGCCTCTTTGTCACAGCCAGGTTTCTGTGGGAGATATCCAGCTAGTCTTCTGCGTTTTCCCTTGTAAGTTAAGGACTTGTTCCTTATCACTGTATTTTGCAAGTTTAACTACAATATAGCTTGATGTTGGTCTGCTTTTGTTGATTTTGATGTGATTTCTCTCTGCCCCCTGGATCAGGATGTTGGTTTCCTTCCCCTGTGTATGGAAGTTTTCATCTATTATTTCCTTTAATGAAATGTCTGCCCCCCATTCCTCCTCCCCCTTTTCTTCCTCTGGGGCTCCTATAAATAAAATGTATTACTTGGATGGAGTCCCTGAGTCCCCAAGTCTATGTTCATGTTTCATAATTCTTCTTTCTCTCTTTTATTCAGCTTCACTATTTTCCATTATTTTGTTTTCTATATCATTTATTTATACATCTGCTTCTTTAGTGCAATCCTTATTAGAATATCAGCAGCATTTTTCACAGTGAGAACAAACCATCCTAAAATTTGTATAGAACCACAAAAAACACCATTGCACCAAAGCAATCCTGATAAAGAAAAGAAAATCTGGAGGCATCAAAATTCAGGACTTCATGCCATATTATAAAGCTGTATTCATCAAGACAGTATGGTACTACCATTAAAACAGACACATAGATCAACGGAACAGAATAGAAAACCTAGAAATGGACACAGCAATATATGTCCAAGTAAACCTTGACAAAGCAGGAAAGAATATCAAAAAGAACAAACTCTCTCAACAATGGTATAGGGGAAACTGGACAGCAAAGTGCAGAGCAATGAAATTGGACCACATTCTTACACCATACACAAAAATATTCAAAATAATGACACACCTATACGTAAGAGAGGAAATCATCAAAATCCTAGAGAAGCACACAGGCAGTAACGTCTTTGACCAAGCCACAGCAAGTTCTTGCTAGACCCATCTTCAAAGTCAAGGGGAACTAAAGCAAAAATTAAATATTGGGATTCCAAGATAAAAAGCTTTTGCACAAGAAAGGAAATAGTCAACAAAACTAAAAGACAACCTACAGAATGGGAGAGGATATTTGCAAATATCTTATCAGATAAAAGGCTAATAATGAAAACTAATGTTTATAGCAGCATTATCAACAATAGCCAAACTATGGAAAAAGCTCAAATGTCCATCAACTGATGAGTGGATAAAGAAGATGTGGTACATATATACAATGGAATATTACTAAGCCATTAAAAAGAATGAAATCTTGCCATTTGCAATGCCATGGATGGAGGTAGAATGTATTATGCTAAGCGAAATAAGTCAGAGAAAGACAATACCATATGATTTCACTCATATATATGTAGAATTTAAGACACAAAAAAGATGAACATATGGGAAGGAAAGCAAAAGAGAGAGGGAACCAAACCATAAGAGACTCTTAATGATCAAGAACAAGCTGAGGGTTGATGGAGGGATGTGGGTGGGGGATAAGCTAAATGGGTGAAGGATATTAAGGAGGTCACCTGTTATGATAGGCACTTGATGTTATATGTCAGTGATGAATCACTGAAATCTACTACTTCAACCAATATTACACTATATGTTAACTAACTGGAATTTAAATAAAAATTTGAAACAAAATCTAATGGAGTCACATAGATAGGGAATCTTAAAAACAATAACAACAACAACAGCACATAGAAACAGAGGGTAGGAGGAAAAGATGGCGGAGAGGTAGAGGACATTTTCTTCAGCTGGTACCCTGAATGGAGCAAGATATCTACCAGACCATTCTGAACACCCACGAAATCAACTCGAGATGAAAGAAGATACACCTGGATCTCTACAAATGAACATTTCCAGTGCTGAGTTTTGAGGTATGAAGCAGGGAGCCATGAAACTATGCACATATATCAGAAGATAAATGGAAGGGGGAGGCAGCCGACATGCTCGAGTGCTGGGGAGCAGTAGCCACCTGCACTGGAGAGTGGGATGGACCTACAACCGGACCTGTGTGCTGGCACCCAGGAGAAAGCAGAATGAGACCATGAGCCTGGGAATGTGTGCGCAACCAGACTAAAAACCAGAGCTCCAGAGCACACACTCGAACAACACTGAAACCAGGAGCTCAGGAGCATGCACGGGAACCGGGCACAGCTGGCAGTGATAGAAGCACAAAGGACAGGAGATGAGTCCAAGATGGCAGAGAAACAGGAGGCTTAAATTTCGTCTGGTCCCAGGAATTCAGCTAGATAGCCATCAGACCATTCTGAACACCTACAAACTCAACTGGAGAATGAAGAAAAGAATAGCAGCAACTCTATGAACAGAAAAGTGGCCCAGTTTAAAACAGGAGTTGAGCTCCAGCTCGGCGTTCCAAGATGGTGGAGGAGCAGGAGACCTAAAGTTCGTCTGGTCCCAGGAATTCAGCTAGAGAGCTACCAAACCATTCTGAATACCTATGAACGCAATGGGAGAATGAAGAAAAGAGTAGCAGAAACTCTATGAACAGATAGGCAACCACTTTCTGGAAGGAGGAGAAAAGATGGTGTAGGAGTAGGAGACCCTTTCTCAGCTGGTCCCGAGTTGAGCTGGATATCTACCAGACCATCCTGAAAACCCACAGAATCAGCCTGAGATGCAGGAAGATGCACCTGGGTCTCTAAAAATGAACATCTCCAGCGCTGAGTATTGAGGTACGAAATGGGGAGCTGTGAAACCGCGCACAGATATAGGAAGATAAACGGAAGGGGGAGGGAGCCTCCATGCTTGGGGGCCGGGAAGCAGTAGCCACTTGTGCTGGGGAGCAGGCCGGACTCGCGGACCAGCACCCGGGAGAGAGCAGACTGATACCGTGAGCCCGGGAACGTGTGCGACCAGACTGGCAATGGGAGCTCCGGAGCGCTCACTAAAACTGGATTAAATCAGGGAGCTCTGGAGCACGCGCGTGTCCAAACTGAAAACAGGAGCTCGGGACCGCACAGTTGAACTAGACTGAAACCGAGAGCTCAGGAGTGCACACGTGACCAGACTGAAAACCTGTGCTCCAGAGCGCATGTGAACCATACTGAAACAAGGAGCTCGGGAGCGCGCATGGGAACTGGGGGTGGCTGGCAGTATTAGAAGCACAAAGGACAGAGACGCGCTGGCCCTGGAAGTGAGTGCTGGAAGAACGGCTGTGGGGCGCTTTGGGGCGCACATCCCGGGTAGCTGCAGGGTTTTTAGCAACACCAATAGAAACAGAGTTAAAGTGACCAAGAGAGCTCAGTGGAGAGCAAACTACGAACTCTCTGTTCTGAGACAGAGGCTAGGGTACGGCCACTGCTGCTCTGAATCTCAGAAGAGGCACAGAAAATCTCCAGGGAAAGCCAACAGAGAAAAGCCCAGAAATACCGGCTCATATTGTGCCCATCCCCATCCCCCTTCACAGGGGATGGGGCAACTCTACCCAAACAGGGTTTCCTGATTATCAGTGCGGCAGGCCCCTCACCCAGAAGGCAGGCTGAAAAATCAGGAAGCCGACATCCCTAAGGTCCCTATAAAACAAGTGCACAATGCCTGGGTCCTGGTCAATAACTTGGGCTCTGGGCATCCCCACAACTTCTCCTCATCAGAAAGATAAGAAGGAGAAATCTCACCCAGCAAAGAAAAGATAATGAGTCTGTGGCCTCTGCCACAGAACTGATGGATATGGATATAACCAAGTTGTCAGAAATGGAGTTCAGAGTAACAATGGTCAAGATGATGTGTAGGCTTGAAAAAAATATTAATGAAAATATTAATGAGAATATAGAATTTCTAAGGGCAGAAACGAGAGCGAGTCTGACGGAAATTAAAAATGCTATGAATCAAATGCAGTCTAAACTAGACGCTCTGACAGCCAGGGTAAATGAGGCAGAAGAACAAATAAGTGAATTGGAGGATGGGATGGTAGAAGAGAAAGTTAAAACAGAAACTTGGCTTAAAAAAATCCAATCTCAAGAATGTAGATTACGTGAGATTACTGACTAAATGAAACACTCCAATGTTAGAATAATTGGCATCCCCAAGGGGGTGGAGAAAGAGAGAGGTATAGAAGAGATATTTGTACAAATTGTAGCTGAAAACTTCCCTAATCTGGCAAAGGAAACAAGCATCCGTGTCCAGGAAGCAGAGAGGACCCCTCCCAAGGACAATGAGAACAGACCTACCCCACCTCACGTCATAGTGCAATTCTCAAATATTAGATCCAAGGATACAGTATTGAAAGTGGCCAGGGGGAAGAAAGTCCTCACCTGCAGAGGGAAAATATCAGAATAATGTCAGACCTGTCTACAGAGACCTGGCAGGCTAGGAAGGGTTGGCAGGGTATTTTCAAAGCGCTATCTGAGAAGAGCATGCAGCCAAGGATCCTTTATCCAGCAAGGATGTCATTCAGAATGGATGGAGAGATAAGGAACTTCCAGGATCAGCAGAAACTGAAGGAATTTGTAACCACAAAACCAGCCCTACAGGGGATATTAAGGGGGGATCTATAAAAGAAAAAAAGCCCCAAGAGTGATACAGAACAGAAAGTCACAATCTATAGAAACAAAGACTTCACAGGAAACATGACATCATTAAAATCATATCTCTCAATAATCACTCTCAATGTGAGTGGCCTAAATGCTCCCATAAAATGTCACAGGGTTGGAGATTGGATAAAAAGACATGACCCATCCATTTGCTATCTGCAAGACTCATTTTGAACCTAAAGATACATCCAGACTGAAAGTGAAGGGATGGAGAACCATTTTTCATGCCAATGGACCTCAAAACAAAGCTGGGTAGCAATTATCATATCAGACAGGTTAGATTTTAAACTAGAGACTGTAGTTAGAGATACAGAAGGACACTATATTATTCTTAAAGGATGTAACCAACAAGTGTATATGACAATTATAAATACCTATCCCGCAACAAGGGAACACCTAGATACACAAGCCAACTCTTAACCAGAATAAAGAGACATATGGATAATAATACGTTAATAGTAGAGGACCTCAACACTCTGCTCTCAGCAATAGACAGATCATCTAAGCCGAAAATCTACAAAGAAACAAGAGCATTGAATGACATACTGGACCAGTTGGACCTCATAGATATATATAGAACACTATGCCCCAGAACAACAGAATACACATTCTTTTTGAATGCACATGGAACTTTCTCCAGAATAGACCATATACTGGTTCACACAACAGGTCTCAACCAATACCAAAAGACTGAGAGTTTTCCCTGCATATTCTCAGACCACAATGATTTGAAACTGGAACTCAATCACAAGAGAAAATTTAGAAGAAACTCAAACATTTGGAAACTAAGAACCATCCTGATCAAGAATGACTGGGTAAACCAGGGAATTAAGAAGGAGACCAAAGAATTTTTGCAGAACAACGTAAATGAAAACACATTGGTCCAAAACCTATGGGACACTGCAAAGGCAGTCCTAAGGGGAAAATATATAGCCATCCAAGGTCACTCAAAAGAATAGAAAAATCTAAAATGCATTTTTTATATTCTCACCTGAAGAAGCTGGAGCTGGAAGAGAAGAACAGGCCTAACCCATGCACAAGAAGGCAGGTGATCAAGATTAGAGCAGCGATCAATGAATTAGAAACCAGGAGCACAGTAGAGCAGATCAACAGAATTAGAAGCCGGTTCTTTGGGGGCGCCTGGGTGGCACAGCGGTTAAGAGTCTGCCTTTGGCTCAGGGCGTGATCCTGGCATTATGGGATGGAGCCCCACATCGGGCTCCTCCACTGGGAGCCTGCTTCTTCCTCTCCCACTCCCTCTGCTTGTGTTCCCTCTCTCGCTGGCTGTCTCTCTCTGTCAAATAAATAAATAAAATCTTTAAAAAAGAAAGAAAAGAAAGAAAGAATAAATAAGATCAATAAGCCACTGGCCAGACTTACCCAAAGTAATAGAGAAATGAACCAAATTGATAACATTATGAATGAAAGGGGAGAGATCACGACCAACACCAATGAAATAGGAAGGATCATTAGAAACTTTTATCAACAGCTTTATGCCAATAAATTAAAGAACCTGGAAGAAATGGATGCCATCCTGGAAAACTATAAACTACCAAGACTGAAACAGGAAGACAATGATTATTTAAACAGACCAATTAATTATGAGGAGATTGAAGCAGTTATCAAAAATCTCCCCAAAAACAAGAGTCCAGGGCCTGATGGATACCCCAGAGAATTCTACCAAACAGTCAATGGAGAAATAATACCTATTCTCCTTCTTTTTGTGTTTTCTTCTATGTATTTGAAGAGTTATTTGTAGTTTCTAGAATATAGATCTTTTATGTCTCTGGGTAAGTTAATTCCGAGATAATGTATGATTTTTGGTGCTATTGTAAATGGAATGGATTCCCTAATTTCTCTTTCTTCGTGTATAGAAATACAACTGATTTCTGAGCATTGATTTTGTATCCCGCCACATTACTGAATTGCTCTGTAAGTTCTAGTAGTTTGGGCATGGAGTCTTTTGGGTTTTCCATATAGAGTATCATGTCGTCTGCGAAGAGAGATAGTTTAACTTCTTCTTTGCCAATTTGGATACCTTTTATCCCCTTTTGTTGTCTGATTGCTGTTGCAAGGACTTCTAGTATTATATTGAATAATAATGGTGAGAGTGGGCATCCTTGCCATGTTCCTGATCATAAGGGAAAGGATTTCAGGCTTTCTCCATTTGGAATGACATTCGCTGTAGGCTTCTCATAGATGGTTTTTATGAAATTGAGGAATAAACCCTCTATCCATACACTCTGAAGGGTTTTCATCAGGAAAGGATGCTGCATTTTGTCAAACGCTTTTTCTGCATCAATAGAGAGGTTCATATGGTTCTTGTCTCTTCTCTTATTAATGTGATATATCACACTGATCAATTTGAGAATGTTGAACCACCCTTGTATCCCAGGGATGAATCTAACTTGGTCATGATGGATAATTCTTTTAATGTACTGTTGGATCCTATTAGCTAGGATCTTGTTGAGAATTTTGGAGTCCATATTCATCAGGGATATCAGTCTATAATTCTCCTTTTTGATGGGGTCTTTGCCTCGTTTAGGGATCAAGGTAATAGTGGCTGCATAGAAGGAGTTTGGTAGTTTTCCTTCTGTTTCTATTTTTTGAAATATTCCATGCTCATGGATCAGAAGAATAAAAATAGTTAAAATGTCTATGCTACCCAGAGCAATCTACACTTTCAGTGCCATCCCGATCAAAATACCAATGACATTTTTCAAAGAACTGAAACAAACAGCCCTGACATCTGTGTGGAACCAGAAAAGACCCCGATTCGCCAAGGAATTGTTGGAAAGGAATAACAAAGCTGGGGGCATCACGTTGCCGGATTTCAAGCTATTCTACAAAGCTGTGATCACCAAGACAGCATGGTACTGGCACAAAAACAGACACATAGACCAATGGAACAGAATAGAGACTCCAGAAATGGACCCTCGGCTCTATGGTCAATTAATCTTTGACAAAGCAGGAAAAAACATCCAGTGGAAAAAAGACAGTCTCTTCAATATCTGGTGCTGGGAAAATGGACAGCTATATGCAAAAGAATGAAACTTGACCACTCTCTCACAGCATACACAAAGATCAACTCCAAATGGATGAAAGACCTCAATGTGAGACAGGAATCCAGTAAAATCTTAGTGAAAAACATAGGCTGCAACCTCTTTGACATTGGCCACAGGAACTTTTTTGATGACACATCTCCAAAGGCAAGAGAAACAAAAGAAAAAAATGAACTTGTGGGACGTCATCAAGATGAATAGCTTCTGCACAGCCAAGGAAACAGTAAAAAAAAAACCTAAGAGGCAGCCCACGGAATGGGAGAAGTCATTTGCAAATGACACTACATTTAAGACTAGTATCCAAGATCTACAAAGAATTTCTCAACCTTAATACATGAGAAACAAATAATCAAATAAAAAAAATGGGCAGAAGATATGAACAGACACTTTGCCAATGAAGACATACAAATGGCTAACAGACACATGAAAAAATGTTTAAAATCATTACCCATCAGTCAAATCAAAAGTCAAATCAAAACCACATTGATATACCACCTTACACCATTTAGAATGGCAAAAATTTACAAGGCAGGAAACAAGAAATGTTGGAGAGGATGTGGAGAAAGGGGATCCCTCTTACACTGTTGGGTGGAATGCAAGTTGGTACAGCCACTCTGAATAACTGTGTGGAGGTCCCTGAAAAAGTTAAAAATTGAGCTACCCTTTGATCCAGCAATTGCAGTACTGAGTATTTACCCCAAAGATACAGACATAGTGAAAGAAGGGCCATATTCACCCCAATGTTCATAGCAGCATTGTCGACAATAGCTAAATCATTGAAGCAGCTGAGATGCTCTTCAACAGATGATTGGATTAAGAAGATGCAGCCCACATATACAATGGAATATTACTCAGCCATCAGGAAGAATGATTACCCAACATTTGCAGCAATATGGACAGGACTGGAGGAGATTATGCTAAGTGAAATAAGTCAAGCAGAGAGACAATTATCATATTGTTTCACTCATTTATGGAACATGAGAAATAGGAAGATCAGTAGGAGAAGGAAGGGAAGAATGAAGGGGGGTAAACAGAAGGGGGAATTAACCATGAGAGACTGTGGAGTCTGGGAAACAAACTGAAGGCTTCAGAGGGGCTGGTTGGGGGACTGAGATAGGCCAGTGATGGGTATTAACCAGGGCACTTATTGCATGGTTCACTGGGTGTTATACGCAAATAAGGAATCATGAACATAACATCAAAAACTAAGGATATACTGTATGGTGACTAACATAATTAAAAATTTTTAAAAAATGAAAGTAAGAAAAAATAAAAAAATTATCAGCAATCACTGCAAAAAAAAAAAGAAAAGAAAAAGAAACAGTTAACAAAACAAAGAAGCAACCCACGGAATGGGAGAAGATATTTGCAAATAACATTATGGATAAGGGGCTGGTATACAAGATCTATAAAGAACTTCTCAAGCTCAACACCCAATAACCAAATATTCAAGACAAAAAAATCGGCAGAAGATATGAACAGACACTTTTCCAATGAAGACGTAGGAATGGCTAACAGGCACATGAAAAAATGTTCAACATCATTAGCAGTCAGGGAAATTCAAATGAAAACCACACTGAGATAGCACCTTACACCAGTTAGAATGGCAAAAATTGACAAGGCAGGA